>NC_066583.1:96839313-96941813 GCF_024323335.1 Lathyrus oleraceus
TATCTATCTATCTATCTATCTATCTATCTATCTATCTATCTATCTATCTATCTATCTATCTATCTATCTATCTATCTATCTATCTATCTATCTATCTATCTATCTATCTATCTATCTATCTATCTATCTATCTATCTATCTATCTATCTATCTATCTATCTATCTATCTATCTATCTATCTATCTATCTATCTATCTATCTATCTATCTATCTATCTATCTATCTATCTATCTATCTATCTATCTATCTATCTATCTATCTATCTATCTATCTATCTATCTATCTATCTATCTATCTATCTATCTATCTATCTATCTATCTATCTATCTATCTATCTATCTATCTATCTATCTATCTATCTATCTATCTATCTATCTATCTATCTATCTATCTATCTATCTATCTATCTATCTATCTATCTATCTATCTATCTATCTATCTATCTATCTATCTATCTATCTATCTATCTATCTATCTATCTATCTATCTATCTATCTATCTATCTATCTATCTATCTATCTATCTATCTATCTATCTATCTATCTATCTATCTATCTATCTATCTATCTATCTATCTATCTATCTATCTATCTATCTATCTATCTATCTATCTATCTATCTATCTATCTATCTATCTATCTATCTATCTATCTATCTATCTATCTATCTATCTATCTATCTATCTATCTATCTATCTATCTATCTATCTATCTATCTATCTATCTATCTATCTATCTATCTATCTATCTATCTATCTATCTATCTATCTATCTATATCTATCTATCTATCTATCTATCTATCTATCTATCTATCTATCTATCTATATATCATTCAAAGCCTTCATACGTAGCAGCTAGCACTGAGATTGAAGGAATCCATTCGTGTGGACTGAGTGGAGTCGTTGTCACCATTCAACGCTCGTTAATACTCCTTAGATCTGCATCAAAGGTTTCAATCGCCAGAAGAGGTAACGGTTTTATCACTGATCATGCCCATTCGTAAGGATCACTAAAGGAAATTTTTTACTTTCGACTGCGTTTTGGATCACAATTTTCCTTCAATTACCCCCTATTCTATGATGACAATTCATCTCTCAAGGAGGTGGTAAAAGAGAAAATAGATAGATAAATTTTTGAGTGGTTAAACTCCTTCTCACATGAGTAGAGAGTATACTTTGCTTCCCCTAAGAGTATACTTCTCCACCTTTGTGATAATAAAAAACATGGGAAAAAGATGCTAGAAAGTAATGCAAGCACATAATTCACATAAACCAAACATGATTTAATGAAAGAAAAACAATGCTTTATTAAGAGATAAATTGAAGTACAGAAAGCAAGAAAATATGGAAATTTAAACACACTTATTTCTAAAGCTAAAACACATAAGTGATATTACAACTCATTGTCATTAATATTATCATCTCTAATTGTGTCTTTTCTTGATGTGTTACTCTTGATGATAGCCATGTTGTCCACCAAGATTTGAATGTCCATAGTGTTTTGTTGAGATATTTCCATAAGGGTGTTCATGACTATATTACTTGATACATCTGAATGGACTACATATTCAAATTCATTCATTTATTCGTCCCTTAGCCCTCATCTAAAGATACAAACCCTCATGCTGCTGAGAAAGGATTAGTTTATCTTATAGTGGATTTGATCCACTAATTCCCTCATAGTGTCGACTCCAATAATATCTAATATCTTGGTGATCAAAGCTCCAAATGGTAATCTTGATGATCAATTTTTCTTGTAGTAAATCATATGGAGAAGCATTTTGTCGACCAAATTTGTTATACATTTTTGGGTTAGTGACCATAAAGGGACCGTATCCTCTATAATGATGACTTCATGATTACCTTATCTTGGGAGATGTATCCATGTAATCAAATAATGTGCCATACAAATCTTGGCTTTCAAGCCGATTGCTTTGATATGGAGCTTTTTTTCTTCCATATGATTCATGATAAAGAAAGTATGGAAGTATAGAGTTTGAACTTCTTAAACTGTATTGGTCAATAATAGGTATAAGATACTTCATAGAAGGGTAGTTCAAAAATTATACCAAACTAATCTCTATGAATATCAATTTATGCTCCTTTAACATATATCTTTTAGGATAGATCTTCAATCTTCAGGTTTTAGTATAATTCTCTGACAAGATCCAAAAACACTCGATCTGGTATCTCAGTGAAGAATTCCCTTAGCAAACCCTAATATATATTCGTAGATGGTTTGAAATCCCCGAGAAATGTTTCTTCTATAATAATGGATCATAAGACTCTGCGTTTGGATATTCCCTTCCTTTCTTGACTCTCAGGAATGATCCTTCCAGGATTTTTTTTTTGAAAAAGAGCTTCTAGTGGGGGAGACTTCTTGTTGAAGTAATAGATGATGATACTAATGGTGTATAGTGAAAATTCACACAAAAACACAAAGAAAAGACAAGAAAGATAGATAATTCAAAAGAAGGAAATATGATTATCTATTTATAAAATTGCTTCTTAACGTTTGAGCATGTAATAACTCCATAAAATCCTTGAATATTTGGTCCAAAAAATAGTTGAAGCAAAACTTTCCAAAACCATGGTGATAATCAATTATCTAAGGGCCCTAATGATTATCTGTTGTTGATTTTGAAGATTTTATGTATTCTCAATTAATGCTTTGATTTGATCTACTTAAAGATGAAGATACAATCTGATTTAGCCTTGTAGTTTTATATTTGTGAGAGTCCCAAATAGGGGCAACTTCAAGTTCCTGCCTAGAGTGATGTCGCCCAGGCGATGTCTGCATAGAACGTGGGGGGCTTACCTTTGGGACATATGACATGTATAGTACCGTTATCTATTGTTTGTTATGTGAAAAGGAGGCATACCGTGACTCCTTGAGAAATGGGTAGTCAACAGTTTCCCATAGTCATGGGGGGACGCTTACTACCTCTAAGGGTTGCCTAAACCATATGCCCAAAAGGCTTCTATAAATACCTCTCCCTTAACGGGAGAAATACATATCCTAATTCATAAGATTATACCTAAGCACCAAACTGAGATACAGAGCCTCTCACCTCACGTGAGCATGTCCTCTAAAACTACCATAAAACTATAGTATATGGATTCTCGCCGCTGTGGGCATACCCTAACCATCACAAATAGTTATAAACCTATTAAGGCCTCTAAGTATCTTGCCCTTGCAGGAGTAACATATAACATCTAATTAATTATGCTAATCGGTGATTTGCCTTGGTTTAAATCTCTTTGGTCTTTTGATCCTTGGGTTAATATTTAGCTTTGGTAGAATGCTTTTGATACCCCTTTCCATTCATATTGCACCCCTTCCTTCACAAATTTTAGAAACTCAAATGATTTATCAATAATAATAATAACTTTTAAAGATTGAGCAAATAATAAACCACTTATTTAGAGGGTTAATTAGAGTGTTCCAATTTTTCATCCTATAAGAAGTGTACCCACATAAATCACAGGTGAACTTGAGTGAAACTCTCCCATTCGAGGGAACGACACAATATTATCGAGTGAAACCTTTAGTTTGAGTCTTTTAGCTTTTCCTTTTAATATCTATTAGTATCTTTATTCCTCAAAGTTCTATCTTTTTATATATATTTAAGAGTGGAGCGAACGATGTAAACTTATCTTTGGCTATTACATTGTATTTCACGTAATCAATGTCATCTCCTTTGAGTTTTTATCTTCTGTTGTGGCTATAAATACTTATATGTTTTGATTGTTTTCTATTCCTTTTTTTATTCTCTCTAACATTCTTGTATGATACCTTTTTTTAGCTTGTAACTGAAACATTTGATGTTCATTATTGGCCAAACACATTACTCTTATTGATTGTCGCATCGCGCGAAAAACCGGCGGGAAAACAAGAACAACAGAGCCGCCACCGTGCGTTATTTATCCCAGAAGAGGGAAAGGAAACGCTCAGAGTAAACCTAGGAAAGAACATGGTCTCGCGACCAAAGAGAATGGGTTCGGGAGTCGGTTATGCGAAGGGAAGGTATTAGCACCCCTACGCATCCGTAGTACTCTACGGGATCCACGCACAAAAGGAAGGAATATGGTTGCTATAACACTGCTCACACACACACACACTGGCTGAAAGAGACACAAGAAAACAGACTGAAACTGACTCGGCAGGATATCGCATCCTGGGCCTACTTAGTCTATCAGGCATAGACATCAGAGTCCAAGTAGTTCGGACTGGGGAAACGACACATGCTCGCTAGGATATCGCACCCTATGCATACGTATCTTCTCGGACGAGAGAAGAATCAGAGCATTCGTAGCTCGGCTGACACGCACACAAACAAACACAAACAAAGGCAAACGTGGAGCCTGAATGCCAATAGCTGGGCTTACATCAGCATCCGAACCAAAACGCACTCAAGAAGGCAAACATGGAGCCCAAACGCCAATCACTGGACTTACATCGACATCCGAACGAAAAACACGCACACTGGAACCTAACTGCCACTCGATGGACTTACATCAGCTTCCAAGCACACAACAAAACAAAACAAAGACACAGGCGCCCGGAGAGATCAGCTCAATCTCCTGCCTACATACTTCATCTGGTGTGAAGATCAGGGCGATGTAGTTCCCCTACAGAGGGATAAAGGACTAGCCTAACCAGATAACAGAGGGAGACACAACTAGGGAGACTACGACTCGAGCCTAGATGTTATCATGCAAAATCATCCCTAAGTTAAGGTTTCTAGCTAACTGGCACAGGGAGCCAGCCTATCCTAGACATGACTTGCGCAGGAAGCAAGCCACACACACACTTAACTTGCACAGGAAGCAAGCCAAGCAAAACCTAACTTGCACAGGAAGCAAGTCTAAACTAACCCTAACTTGCACAGGAAGCAAGTCAAACAATCCTAACTTGCACAGGAAGCAAGTCAAACAATCCTAACTTGCACAGGAAGCAAGTCAAACATACAAGCACAGATAGCACACACTATACACAAGCAAGTGGCTCAAACAAGGGTTAGGTTTTAGTCAAGGGGTCATATCAACCTCAACAAACAAACCTCTGGAATGGGGTGAATGTGCTCTTAACCTTGCCATTGAGGGACTAAGGTGAAGCAGATGAAAGGTGAGTGAAGATAAGACTTCACAGCTCTTATCCCTGGCCTGGGAGAGCTCAAGACAAGAATGTGTGGGTTCAGAAAGTGGGAACCCTTCTACACATTTAATACTGACTCAACTGTGCAATTGCACAAGATCTTGGGTTTTTATCTGTAATGCATCAACACAGTGGTGTGAGCAAAGCAGATGACACACTGAATAGTGGGGGATAGATTGCATATCCCTACCTTCCACCAATTGCCTCTTCACTTAGGAGGACTTTGACTCTATGCAAGGACAAAAGTAAACAGTCACAAACATTGCCTCTTAAGGAGGACTTCAGACAGTTGCCTGGCCAAGTAACAGGCCAGGTCTTCCAGACTACATGAAGTAAAAGAGACATACCTCAATGCAAATTGCTTATACAAGCAAAGCAAAGCAAAAAGTTCACAAGGAACTAAGCAACTAAAGCACCTGAAACAGTCAAGCAGATGTTAGTATGCAACTTCAAACAAAACAAACAGAAACAGACACCAACAGTTATTTGGAGGCAAATGGATGTGCAAGGCACAAGGCTTAAGGCATGTGAGCCAAGCCACCTACAAAACAAACAAGTTAGTCATGGTATTTAAACAAGCTCAATCAAAAGGATTGGTCTTAATGGCCATTTGATGGGCAACCTGAAAACACAAACTCAAAGGTGAGTAACAGGACCACTAGGGCAAGCCTAGGGTCAAAAGTGAATGAGAAAGTAAAACCAGCAAGGGGTAAGTATCCAAAATCATGTTCAAACAATTAGGAAACAAAACCAATTGGGTTCACACTCATATCAATCACTATCATCATTTCATGAACCATTTAGGTCAAAACATGGCATTCAGAAGCTCATAGAAGTCAACAGCAAGACTTAACTCAAAAGCAATCTAAACATTTTCCAAAAATCACCAAATAAATCATGATCAAACCTAACACATAGCATGGTAAGCATGTCAAATTTCATCCCATTTGGGCAAGTGGAAGGCAGTCAATGAAAATCAGAAAGTCAAAGCAATTTTGAACATGCTCAATGAAGTCAACCAAACATGCATCAACTTAGAAAAATCATAAGTCAAGAATGGTGTATGATAAATGAATGGGATCAAAGCCATGGCGAAGATGAGGATGTCTAGTTATCTCATGTAAAATTTCATGTCCATCTAATAAAGTATGAGAATTTCACAAATGAAATGGGAACATGTGTCACACAAAGTCAACATTTGACCAACCAGGGGAGAAAATCTCAAACAATTAGGAAATGCTACAAATAATTCCAAGAAAATTCACATGTAAACTAGACATACAAGAGTAGGTTCATGCAAAATTTGGGGTCATTTGGATGTAAGGAAGCATGGTAATGAAAATCATGAAGTTGGACATCAATGGTGTGACACAAATTGTCACACCCTAATTCAAAAAATCATAACTCACAAACCACAAATGATAAATTCACAAACTCTACACCAAAATCACCATGAGTGTGTCTAGTTTAAGCATAAAAAATTTGGGAGCCATTGGATACATTCTCATCATTTCACAATTGATTTGGCAAAGTGTACAAAACTTGGTCACATGTCACAAACCCTAGCAACATTTAAAAAACCACTCATCCAAAAATTCTGGAAAAATAATGATAAAAAAGTAGAGATCATGATGAACACAACACAAAAAATCTCATTCAAATTGGATCAAAATTGGGCAAGTTATGAATTTTGGAAGTTTGAGTGATTAAATGAAATAAAATGATGAAATTAAATGAATTAATATTGAAAGAATGGCATTTTGGTAATATTTGAGTCCACTAATTGAAACGACACCGTTTAAGCCAGGCAAATGAAATATTTCTATTGGTTGGTGAAATGAAACCATGCAAGCACGAAAATGGGGAAAATCTGGGCAAATTGGGATTAGGGTTTTACTGTTCATCACCATCCCCCAAATCATGATTTCACAAACTTGCCCAAAAATCAAAATTGAATATATGGAAATGATCAGCAAACAATGACAAGCATGAATCCCTCATTGATTTCCATTAAAACACCAACATGCTCATGAATCGACCAAAAACAAATCTTAACACCAAACTTCAAAATGATATATCTTCATGAATAAGCAACCATTTCAAAAAGTAAAAGCATCATGACAACCAGCATAGAAAGACCTTTTGAAAGCATATACCAATTTGACAAAAGAGGGAGGTCGAATCCATACCTATTTTTGAAGCAGAATGAGAAACAGTGTGGTTTTGGCCTTTTAATGGTGAGACAGATGAAGCAAAGCCTTCCAAGTGTTGATTGGTTGAAGAGCTTTGGCTTGTGGATGCTTGGAATGAGCTCAAACTTGGATTGCCATGGAAGATGTCCCTTTAAAACAGCATTTAGAAGAGTTGCTTCCAGTTGTGAAAAAGTGATTGCAATGAGCTTAGAAAGGTGTTTGGATGATGTTTAAGCAAGGCAAAGTTCAACCCCTTTGGAAGTTTTGGACTGTTGTTTGAGAAATGCACAAAGGTGAGGTTTCTTAGGATGAGTGAGTTTCAGTATGCCAATGAGTTTTGATGGATGCTAGTTGTGTCTACAAGTGATAGAAAATGCTGATAAAATACTGTATCCAACCAGGCAAGGTTTAGTCTTTTTTGGAAGCCTTTGGACAGCCTTTTTGGCAAGAGTGCCAAAGTGAGTTTTCAGAAGATGAATGAGAAGTTGGTTTTTTTTTACTGTCAAGATGTGTTTGATGGTTTCAAAATGATGAAATGGTGGTGAAAAGCAATGGCCAGGGTTTGTGTTCTTTGGAGGTTTGGACAGAAAGTTTGAAATGCAAAATGGCAAGGTGAGTGAAGTCTTGTGTGCAATGCATGACAGAAAAATAGGATGAATACCAATCTGCTATTTGGTACAGCCTTGTGGTAAGGCAGAGTTTGGTGTTTTGGTGTTTGGACTGGTTTCTTGCAAAGGTACCAAAGTGAGGTTTTTGGAGTGAGTGAATTTCAATGATTGGACTGTTGGTTATGGCTGCTCATTCTGGTTTGGTTTTGACAGAAAAATGGTAAGGAAAATATTGCCTCAAGCCAAGGCCAGGTTTGTTTCCTTAGTGTTTTTTGAGCAAGGTCATTTTTAGAATGAGTGTGAATCCATGAAGCTTGGTTGGTTTTTGATGTGGTGGCTGTTAATGAGATTTTTTCAATGACAGAAAATGCAGTATAGAACCTGCTGTTAGGAGTTGCTAATGTGGTTTGGAGTTTTGTAACTTTGGTCTTTTGGACAGAAAAAAGAAATGCATACACATGATGAATGAAAATGGTTTGTTATGTTATGTTGGTTTGTGTGTCTGCTATGACAGAAAATGCTGGAACAAATTGCCTCAAGCCAAGCCAGCTTTTGTTCTCCTGCTGTTGGATGTTGCTGGCAGGTTTTGGAAGAATGGCCAAAGTGCAGTTTTTAGAACAAGGTGCTTATGCTGTGTTGTGGCTTGTGGCAAGGTTTCCTTTTGATGAATGTATGAAGGAAAAAAGCCAAGGCCTGGTTTTGTTTCATTGAGAGCTCTTGACTGAGTTTGCAAAATGCCAATGAGTCAGTTTTGGAAGATGGATGAAGTTGGTTTTCTATGTGGCTGCAATTCTGAGTGACTGCTCATGACAGAAAAATGAGGCTTTCATTTTCTCTTTTGTGCTCTTTTTTGGTAGGGCAGTATTATTGAGAAAAATAATGGCCAAGGGTGTGTATGTGAAAAAATGAGTCAAGTAAGGTTTTTTTTTGTCCAATCTGGCTTGTGTGCCTGCTATTGAATTTCCAAAATGACAGAAAATCTGCTGCATGAGGTCTGCTGTCATGGTACAAAGCAAGGTGTGGAAGTATGGGTGAAAACATGTACTTTCCTCCTCAATTCAAGCAAGCAAGCATGGCCTTTGTTTTGCTGTGTTAGGCTGCAAAATGGAGCTTCATACTGACAGAAAAATGATCAATAAAACTCTGTTTGAAGGGTACAAAGCATGGTCCATGAAATGGTGGGATAGAGTTAGTAGAAAGTTGTACTTTTGTTCCAATGTTCAAGCAAACTAGCATGGGCTCCATGTACTGCATAATTTGACTTGGCAAACATGTTTTAAATGATATTTCTGAGCTGTTCCAATTGGCCAAATGTTAGAAAAATGTTTATATCAAAAAGTCAAACATTGGTCAAACTTGCATTTAAATGAGATAGGTCAAAAAATGCCATTTTGATTGGTGACGTTTTGGCTCATGAAATTTATATTTTTGGAAAGAGGGGATCAAATGTGACTTGTAGGAAAAAACCCCACCAAAATTGGCCAAACGGTTTGAGAGATATGGCCCTTTGAAGTTCAAGATTTTCTGAAATCGATTCGATCATAACTTGCCAACCACACATGGGAATTGAGAGTTCTTGGACTTTTTGGAAATGGGAGAACAAGATCTTCAACTTTCATGTTGGGCAAAAATTCATTTGAAGCTTTTATCATGATGTAAGTTTGAGGATCAAGACTTTCTATTTTTGGTAAGTTTCAGTTACAGGTCCAGTTTCCATTTTTGGAAATTTCTGATCTGGCTTCAAATTATTCCATGATGGTGTTTGACATGATATATGAGGACTATTTGGACATGAATGAGCTCTCACAAACCAATTCCAATCATCAAATCACTGATTAAATGGACAGTTGACCAACAGTTGACTTTTAGGGTTTCTGCCTGACTGAACCATGACTGATGACTTCCAAACCCTAATTCCTTGAGACCTTGACTTCAAATGATGTCCCAAGTTGTATGAACTCTTGATTATTGATCATGGTTCCCAAATCCCACAAGAATGGCCACCATCCACTGCTTTGACTGACTGTTGACTTTCTTTGACTTTTGACTGTCTGTGTATGAACTGATGATCTCCAAGCCTTCAACCCTTGACCAAAACACTTCAAATGGATCTCCAAGTCATGTGAACATGTTGGACCAACCCCAGGGCCTTGGCTCCTTGAGAAACACACTTGCTTGCTTGGTTGACTGATCTCCTGATCAGTTTGACCTAATTTCTTGATTGCTTGCTCTTGAGGCAACTGAGGATTATGCAAATGCTATGCAATGGACCATGATATGCTATGACCTAATATGAAAATGTATGTACAATGACAGGTGCAAATTTGAGGTGCTACAGCTGCCCCTATTCAATCAGCTGGGAACCCGAATGGATGAGAGCAACGGCTGTCAGACTTTCAGGGTAAACAGGGATTGAATACCAAGAACCGTAGAATTTGCACAATACAAGGATCCACCAATGGAAACGTCCACTGGGATTTGATATTTATTGCTGGGTATATAGATTTTTTTGGTTTTGTTTTCAAAGGGTACGGCCACATCCAGACATCGCGACGACGATGAAATGGAAAAGAAATCACAACCATACGTCAACAGACGAAATGGGAAAAACTCGACGTTTATCGAAACCAACGGAGAGGTAACCAGACATTAATGAGTGACTGGAAGGGATACAACCATACGTCAACGGACGAAATGGGAAAAACTCAACGTTTACCAAGACCAACGGAGAGGTAACCAACTAGGGACGACCAGGAAAAACTCGACGTTTATCGAAACCAACGGAGAGGTAACCAGACATTAATGAGTGACTGGAAGGGATACAACCATACGTCAACGGACGAAATGGGAAAAACTCAACGTTTACCAAGACCAACGGAGAGGTAACCAACTGGGGACGACCAGGAAAAACTCGACGTTTATCGAAACCAACGGAGAGGTAACCAGACATTAATGAATGACTGGAAGGGAGGACTCGACCAGACATCGACGGATGAATGGGAGAAGACTCGACGTTTACAGACATCGCAAGATGATGTTTACAGACACCAAAAAGATCGACCAGACATTTACTGATGAATGGGAATACTCGACGTTTACAGACATCGAAAGATGATGTTTACAGACACCAAAAAGATCGACCAGACATTTACAGATGAATGGGAATACTCGACGTTTACAGACATCGAAAGATGATGTTTACAGACACCAAAAAGATCGACCAGACATTTACAGATGAATGGGAATCACCGAAAGATGGTGTTTACCGACACCAAAGAAGACCAGACACTTACGCATGACTGGAAATCACCGAAAGATGGTGTTTACCGACACCAAGGAAACAACACACACGGGTGCTGACAGGGTACTGACATCCACAAGATGACCGGGCAAGGCTGAACACTTGCAGGGGGGTCTCACTGGGGAGAAGCAGGATTTCCTTTCACCAACGGATGAGGAAATAAACCTCTATGGGGATTATCAACACCAAGTGTTGACTGGAGCAACTGTAACAAATGCGTTGCACAGGTTGAACAAAAATCCGTCTCTGCAGGGAATACGGTCTGATGGGGTTTCGAACATATGAATGCATATGTTTGATTTTTTTCCATGGCGTAATGCTCCATTTATGAATGGAAATGCTACGCAATTTTTGAGAATGCAATGATTACTACATGCAAAATGCAAATGAACCCTGGCTAGTGAGCCGAAATGATCAGATACTCTGACTCTGTGGGGAGATTCCTCTTGGGGAAATACTCTGCGGGGAACTCTGCTTGGGGAATGGTAAAGCGACTTCACACTCATGTTGAAGAATAGCACTGCTGCTGGGAAAAGGTAAACTTCGCTGGGGATAACCTTCAGTCCACAGATAGGATAAATGCTGGAGATAAATTTCAATGAACCTGCCTCGCTCGGGGAGGAAATCAGCAAATACAGGCCTGCCGGGGATAGGCAATCCTTAGATCTGTTGGGGAATAGAAGGCACTATCCGCAGACGTCTTCGCAGGGGAACATGGCTCTGATAGCTTCCAAACTTGCTTGGGGAGAATATCTGCTGAGGAAACGTCCTCACAGATGCCAACCTGAAAAACAGCACAACAAAATGCCCCCAGGGGATATATGGACAAGATACGCTCAAGTGTCCTCAATATCCAAAATGATTTTCAAATGTTTTGTCATCCTGCAAGCTATTGTTTAACCTTCATGTTTTTATATGCAATGCTTATCAAAAATTCGGACATTTTTGCAAACAAAACAGTAAAAATAAAAACAAGAGAGCCATTTATCTGAATAACGACTTTTATTGATTGAAAATGTGCCTGAGAAGGCAAATACATTGGGAGGCAATTCCTAGAAAGAGGTAATTGCGCACAAAAGGAAAAATCTATCCTGATGGCAATGTGAACACGGCATCCACTATTTCCCAATTCTGTTATAACTCACAGATCATCATTTTTCCTCCCAACTCCTTGCTTTCTGAGAAGAATGAATGGACGGATCACATCTTTCGAGATGGCAGACGACAAAGCTTGATGAAGTACAGACAACTCAGGCTGTAGTCTTCGCTTTAATCCCTAATTTTTGCCTGGATCGCCCTTTCGGGTTTTCAATCCACCGGGATACCCATTTTTGCCTAAGCCGCCCTTGCGGGTTTTCGACTTACCGGGTGTACAAATTTTTATTTTTTTATCCCTAATTTTTGCCCGAACCTTTTCTTTCTGTTTTTTTGGTTCGCCGGGATGCCCATTTTTTGCCTGGACTCTTTTTCTTTTTGTCCAGCGGGTCTATTTATGCGAAGTATTTTTTGACTACATCTGAGTTAACAGGAGACGGAAAATCTTCACCATCCATAGTTGTAAGCATCAAGGCTCCACCAGAGAAGACCTTCTTCACAACATACGGACCTTCATAATTAGGAGTCCATTTGCCCCTGTTATCTGCACCGGGAGGGAGGATCCTTTTCAAAACTAGATCACCGATCTGATAGCTTCGAGGACGCACTTTCTGATCAAAGGCTCGCTTCATCCTTCGCTGATACAACTGTCCATGGCATACAGCTGCTAGCCGTCTCTCCTCGATAAGGCTCAACTCGTTAAACCTTGTTCGAATCCACTCGGCTTCGTCCAGCTTGACATCCAATAAAACTCTCAGAGAAGGAATCTCCACTTCAACAGGTAGGACCGCTTCCATACCATACACAAGGGAGTAAGGGGTTGCCCCGGTCGACGTACGTACTGAGGTACGGTACCCATGCAAAGCGAAAGGCAGCATCTCATGCCAATCCTTGTACGTAACGACCATCTTCTGCACAATCTTCTTGATATTCTTGTTCGCTGCTTCTACAACACCGTTCATCTTCGGTCTGTAAGGAGAAGAATTGTGATGTTCAATCTTGAAATCTTTACAAAGCTCTTTCATCATTTTGTTGTTAAGATTCGAACCATTGTCAGTGATGATTCTCTCAGGGACTCCATAACGACAGATGATTTCTTTCTTGATGAACCGGGTAACCACTTGTTTGGTAACATTTGCATAAGAAGCTGCTTCTACCCATTTGGTGAAATAGTCAATCGCAACCAAGATGAAGCGATGTCCATTCGAAGCAGTAGGCTCAATCTTCCCAATCATATCAATGCCCCACATGGCAAACGGCCAAGGCGAATTCATGATATTCAGAGGACTTGGTGGTACATGCACCTTATCAGCGTAGATTTGACACTTATGGCACTTCCGAGCATACTTGAAACAATCGGATTCCATGGTCATCCAGTAATAACCCGCTCTCAACAATTTCTTAGCCATTGCATGTCCGCCGGCATGAGTACCGAAGGAACCTTCATGAACTTCCTGCATTAACATGTCTGCCTCGGGTCTATCCACGCACCTGAGCAAGACCATGTCAAAGTTTCTCTTATATAGCACATCATCCTGATTCAAATAGAAGCTTCCAGCTAGCCTCCTCAGGGTTTTCTTGTCATTCTTCGACGCACCTTCAGGATACTCTTGAGTCTTGAGGAAGTTCTTGATGTCATAATACCACGGCTTCTCATCAATCACAACAGACTCGGCTGCAAACACATACGCAGGCCTCTCGAGTCGATTCACCGCAACACGTGGCACATGATTCCACCAATGAACTTTGATCATAGAAGACAAAGTTGCCAAAGCATCAGCCATTTGATTCTCATCCCGGGGGACATGATACAACTTCACTTTCTTGAAGAACGTCAGTATTCTTCTGGTGTAATCTCTATATGGAATCAAATGCGGCTGATTCGTATTCCAATCTCCATTGACTTGATTGACGACTAGAGCTGAATCTCCAAATATGTCAAGAGTTTTGATCCTCAGATCAATGGCTTCTTCTATCCCCATGATACAAGCCTCATACTCAGCTTCGTTGTTGGTGACGTCAAACGTCAATCTGGCAGAAAAAGGTATATGAGCACCTTTAGGATTGATCAACACTGCACCAACACCGTTACCATTCATATTCACAGCCCCATCAAACATCAGTGTCCATTTGTCATCCGGGTCCGGTCCTTCCTCGACAAGAGGCTCTTCGCAATCTTTCATCTTCAGATACATGATGTCTTCATCAGGGAATTCAAACATCATAGGCTGATAATCTTCAATCGGTTGTTCGGCAAGGTAGTCTGACAGAATACTACCCTTGATGGCCTTCTGAGACGTGTACTGAATGTCATATTCGGTTAGAATCATCTGCCAACGGCAACACGTCCGGTGAGAGCTGGTTTCTCAAAGATGTACTTTACTGGATCCATCTTAGAAATCAATAAGGTAGTATGGTTCAACATATACTGCCTTAGTCGGCGAGCAGCCCAGGCCAAAGCACAGCAAGTTTTCTCGAGCAGTGAATATCTTGTTTCACAGTCGGTAAACTTTTTGCTAAGGTAGTATATGGCATGCTCTTTTCGACCAGACTCGTCATGCTGTCCCAATACACACCCCATCGAGTTCTCAGTCACTGACAGGTACATTATCAGAGGTCTCCCTGGAACTGGAGGTATCAGGATTGGAGGTTTCTGTAAATACTCCTTTATCTTATCAAAAGCTTTCTGACAATCATCATTCCACTTGATCGCTTGATTCTTTCTAAGCAGTTTGAAGATTGGTTCACATGTAGCAGTTAGATGAGATATGAACCTTGCAATGTAGTTCAACCTCCCTAAAAACCCACGGACTTGCTTCTCCGTTTTCGGTTCAGGCATCTCTTGAATAGCTTTGACTTTAGCTGGATCAACCTCAATCCCTTTCTCACTGACAATGAAGCCTAAGAGCTTCCCGGACCTCACCCCAAACGTACACTTGTTCGGATTCAACCTCAGCTTGAACTTTCTCAACCGGTCAAACAGCTTCTGCAAGTTAACCAGGTGCTCCTCTTCTGTCTGCGACTTCGCAATCATATCATCTACGTACACTTCAATCTCTTTGTGCATCATGTCATGAAAGAGAGTCGTCATTGCCCTCTGATAGGTAGCACCAGCATTCTTTAGCCCAAATGGCATCACTTTATAGCAGAACGTGCCCCAGGGTGTAATGAATGTTGTCTTTTCCATGTCCTTCCGGTGCCATCTTGATCTGATTATATCCGGAGAAACCATCCATGAAAGAGAATACCGAGGATTGAGCCGTATTATCAACCAATACATCAATGTGAGGTAATGGGAAATCATCTTTCGGACTCGCTCTATTCAAATCCCGGTAATCGACACACATTCTGACTTTTCCATCCTTCTTCGGCACAGGAACGATGTTGGCCACCCACGGTGGATAACTTGTAACAGCCAGAAACCCGCATCCCACTGCTTCTGAACCTCTTCCTTGATCTTAGTTGCCATGTCAGGACTCGTTCTACGAAGCTTCTGCTTGACCGAAGGACATCCTTCTCTAAGAGGTAATCGGTGCATCACAATATCTGTATCTAAACCAGGCATATCTTGGTATGACCAGGCGAATACCTCCACATATTCTCTCAGCATCTCAATCAGCCTCCTCTTGACAGAGTCCTCTAAAGCAGCCCCAATCTTGATTTCTCTTTTGGCGTCCTCAGTACCCAAATTAATAGTTTCCAACTCCTCCTGATGAGGTTGGATGACCCTTTCCTCCTGCTTCAGTAATCTGACCAATTCTGCAGGGAGTTCACAGTCTTCCTCACTCTCCTCTTCAGCTTGGTAGATGGGATTGTCGAAATCATACTGAGCCATAACAGAACTGTTCATAGTGAATGCCATAAGATCGCTTCTGCATGTTTAATGCTTTGTTTTAGAAAAAGAGTTCAAAAAAGTCACAAAAAACAAAAACATTGCCATTTTTATTGTTTTTTTTTTGAAAAAGATGAAAACAAAAATTGAAAGACAGGGATCACAAAGTTTGATTTCAAAAAATGTCCTTCATTAATGATAATCATTGAAACATGATGAGGCCCTACAATGAATCACTACGCCTTGGGCAGATCGTAGGATTTTCATGCAAAAATGACAAAACAACAGAAAATTACTCTGTCAGAAGAGTAACTTGAACCACTTCTTCAGCCGTCCAATTGTTGATAGACCCCCCTGGTGCACACGGGCGAACCCAGTTGTCCAAATCACAATCACTGTCGCAGTCTTCACTACCGGTTGCAGAGACGTCGCCATGATTCATCAGCCCAGCGCTGGTAAAAGTACTCGGACCCGCTTGACCATTCTGCTCTGCTCGGAGAGGCTCATAACCAACGCCAAATTTGTCTTCTTTAACCGGCAAATCCACCATCTTGCCCCAGCCTTCAGCTTTGCCAGAATCAACCACCTCCTTAGCCTGCTTGTAAGAAGTAATTGAAGCACCTGGCTTCCTCTGCTCAGCGTACGCCACTTTCTCAAGAGCCACAGTCTCAAACGCCTGGCATAAGGTTTCGTGGATCTCGCCATCCACCTCAACATATTTGAACGAGGATAGATGACTCACCAGAATCTCTTCTTCACCGCACACAGTCACAATCTGACCGTTCCAGACATACTTGAGCTTTTGATGGAGAGTCGACGAGACTGCCCCTGCTGCATGAATCCATGGCCGCCCCAATAAACAACTATAGGCGGGCTGGATGTCCATAACATAGAAAATGATATTGAATACCTCAGGACCTATCTTCACAGGCAAGGTAACTTCCCCACACACAGAACGTTTGGATCCGTCGAAAGCACGAACGATCAGGTCACTGGGAGTAAGCACAAACCCTTCCACATCAATCTTCTTCAGAATCTGCTTAGGCAGCACATTCAGCGACGACCCGGTGTCTACCAATACGTGAGACAACACTGCCCCCTTGCACTCCATGGTGATGTGCAAGGCTTTGTTATGGTTTCGCCCTTCAGGCGGTAAGTCCAGGTTAGTGAAACCTACACCATGCCTGGTGCTCACATTGGCCATCACACCCTCCAGTTGATTGACAGAAATCTCCTGAGGCACGTAAGCCAGATTCAACATCTTCAGCAAGGCATTACGGTGTGCCTCAGAGCACAACAACAGTGAAAGTATAGAAATCTTGGACGGAGTTTGATTCAACTGATCTACAATCTTGTAGTCACTCTTCTTGATTATTTTCATAAACTCCTCCACGTCCTTCTCAAATGACCCCTCGGGCGCTTCCTTCTGGACAGGCTCTTCCTCAACCACAGCTTGCTTACCCTTTGCTTTGGTGAGAGCCTCAGCACTATTGTCCCTCAAAGGCTGCGGTGCGAACAGACGACCGCTTCTGGTAAAACCTCCTGGACCCCCTACATTATCCACAGCCGGACCAACAGTTGCAGGAACTCTATTCGGCAAACCAATTGTCACTGGAGTTTGATTCACTGGTCTTGTCTGACTCTCAGCCCTTCTGTAACTGCGGTGAGCATTATCATACTTCCACGGCACGGCTCTACTATTCTCAACAGCCCTTCTTCCAGACGCAACGATAACACTGATGGTTACAGGCACGGGGATGGTAACTGGGGTACCATTTGCTGCAGGTGCGCTAACAACCCTTTGTCCGCGTTCTTCAGACGGTTTAAAGTAAATGGTGATAGTTGACACTGTTCCACGATCTTTTACAGCCCTACTGAATTGCAAACAACCTTCATCCATCATACCCTGGATACCGGCCCTTAACTGGTCGCAACCATTCTCAGATTCTGCACAGCCCAAACAATCCTCATCACAGCCTGAGTAGATACCCCCATTCAGCAGACGACCCTTCACGACTAGCAGAGAAGTCTGAACATCATCAACATTAACAACCAGATCTTCAGCTTCTTTCCCTTCAATATTGTTCACTCTATGCCCCCCATGCTGAGGCATAGGGTTGTTTACGACATTAGGCACTGGAGCGAAGTTGATTGCCTTGGCATCGATCAAATCTTGAACCTTGTGCTGGAGAGCTCGACACTTCTCAGTATGGTGGCCTGGTGCCCCAGAATGAAAGTCACATCTAACATTAGCATCATAGCCGGGCGGCAGCACTGTCGGAGTAGCCATCGTACGCAGCTCTACAAACCCTAACCGGAGTAGTTCGGGTAGTAACTCTGCGTAGGACATGGGCAGAGGATCAAATCTTCTATCAGCCTGCAATTTCTGCCTAGGCTGGAAAGGACGTTGCTGTTGTTGTTGTTGTTGCGGTTGTTGAACTCTTTGTTGTTGTTGACGAGGTTGAGGTGTCGGAATGATTACTGCAGCAGCTTGACGGTATTCACTTCTATTCTGATCTCTGCGGTGTTGAACAGCATTAGTTTCACCCTCCCTTCGACGAGGTGCCCCAACAAATGGCTTTTTAGAAGAAGAGGAACCAGCATCTTGGATCTTCCCAGTCTTAATCAAACTCTCAGTCCTCTCTCCACAAATGACAACATCTGAAAAACTACTGAACGGGCAGCTTCCCATGCGATCCATGAATACACCTTGAAGAGTACCGATAAACATATCTGTCAACTCCCTCTCCAGCATAGGGGGTTGAACTCTAGCAGCCAGTTCACGCCACCTCTGGGCATACTCCTTGAAACTCTCTCCAGATTTCTGACATAGACTTTGCAGCTGAGTCCGGCTAGGCGCCATGTCCATGTTGTGTTTATATTGCCTCAAGAAGGCCTCACCCAGATCTCTCCAGCATCGGATCGAATCTCTCTTTAATTCCATGTACCAGTCCAAAGAAGCCCCAGATAGACTATCTTGGAAAAAATACATCCACATCTTTTCATCATCGGTATATGCAGAGATTTTTCGATAATAAGCCTGCACATGGGTGCGAGGGCAAGAAGTACCGTTGTATTTGTCGAATGACGGTGCTTTGAACTTGTGAGGGATTCTCAAACCTTCAACCAATCCCATATTAGTAACATCAAAACCGAGAGAATTCTGACTTTCCATAGCACGGATCTTCTCAGCAAGAGCTTCAACTTTACGGTCTCTCTCGTTAACCCTTCCCAGAACGTCTTCGTCTTCACTGAGCAGAGAGAACATATCCTCTTGTCTGTCAACAATCGGAACAGGATTACGGGCCGGAGCACGGACTACTCTGGCATTAGTGGCATCTGGAACAATAGGTTGACCGTTGATTCGAATACCCCCCAACTCATCACCTACAGCATAGTTGTTGATGGGTACAGCAGCAGCAGCATTGTTATCATTAACCGGGCCTCCCTCTGGCGGAGCATGGTTGACCGGTGGATTTGCAGCCTCTTGTCTCTGAACCATGGCTCGGAGTTCTTCTTGACCTTGCGCAACCCCTTGCATCATATTCATAAACTGGGCCATGCTAGCCTTCATCTCAGCCAACTCAGCTTGAAATTGATCCATACTTCTCTGTTGATTCAGTCTTGTTGAGTAGCGGTGCGGACGTTGATCAGCTATCCTGCCTGAACAGGAACCAAGAGTGAGAAGTCACGACCAAGAACACCTGTTATGCAAAATGATATGAGTATGATGCTAATGATGCGTATGATGCACATGATATGCTCATTTCTCAGGCATTCAAAGAGCCTGACCCATCCTGAAAAGATGGCAACCTGCAGCAACAAGAGAACAAACAGATACAAGGAAATGCTGACATCCTTATATATACATAAGGGTAAAAAGGCATACAACCAATGTCAACAGAATATCTGAATAAACAACGTACAAAGAAAAAGAATCCCATCCAACAAGCCTGGAGGTGATTCTTAACAAAAGATCTAAGAGATGTCTTACACGCAAATGAATCCCATCCAACAAGCCTGGAGGTGATTCTCAACAAAATACAATCAGAGACACAAACTAAGACAGACGGTCTTCCGGAATGAGGGTCTTCAGGTAATGGCACTGGTCTATCAACAGTGTGCATTCTGAACATTCTGGTAGAGGGGTAATCTTCTCCTTCAACTGCCGTCTAAGCTCTACCACTTCTCCTCCAAGGTGGTTCTCTGATGCCTGTCTCAAGTCTACTTCCTTCTTCAACTGGATGTCTTTATCTCTGAGTTGCTTCTCCAAGTCTCTGATCTTCTTCTGATAGCTGGCCTCAACCCTCTGCAGCCTCAAGCGCTCCCGATGTTCTGCGTCTAACATGCTCTCCATCTCCTCGTAGGATCTCTTCTTGTTCCTTGCTCTGCTAGCATCCTCTCCTTGCACTTCCCTGAGTTGATGGGCCAAGTGCAGCTTATCAGCTTTAGCTTTGTACAGCTCCATCTGGGTATCTTGCTCCTTCTCTCTCAAACGGCGATTCTCCATCAAGGCTTGCTTGTAGTGCTCTGCAGGCACACTATCAGCAAGGACCAAAGGTGGTTGCTCTTGCAACGGCTCCATCCTATCATAGGGTAGCAGCAAAGTTTCCACTCTCTTCTTTACCCAATCGGTGTAATCGGGCATTGCAATGGCAAACTTCTTCCCTAAGACGGATCCATCCTTCACTCCCACATCTCTCCAGGCTTTCCCTATCTGCTCCAACTTAGCAGGGTCATCCTTCTTCTCAAAACAAAAACTTTCGGCCATCTCAGCTTCGAGCGGTCTTTCACTCATAACAAACCCTAGCTGGCGAAGAGAAAGAACTGGATTGTAGTTGATGCAACCTTTGGTCCCTATGAGTGGCACGCTCCGGAATTCACCACAACTTATGATGACATCCTTCACATCCATCCGGTACGACTGCCACCTGATGTCATAGGAAGTGAGCGACATGACCCTCTGAGTCCACTTCAGAGTGCTCTGGGTATCCACAAATGGTCCACTGGCTGGCAGAAGAGACATGAACCATTTGAACAGAAGAGGCAGGCAGCACCTGATGGCTCCTCCCTTACCATGCCTGCTGTGAATGGCATAGTAAGTATCTGCTAGAAGAGTAGGGATTGGATTCCCTCTGATGAAAATGCTGATAGCAGTGAAGTCAATGAAATTTGGCATACTGGGAAATAGGATGACCCCATAGATCATGGCAGCTAGCTGTGCGTGAAAAACTTCCCAATTCCCCTTTTCTGCTTCAACTCTGGCTACTCTCAACAGGAACTTCAATGGCAGACCTACAACCTCTCCACAGGGCTTCCAATTCTCAACAACTTCCTCAACACTCAACCGGAGAGCTCTGGCAATCAATCTGAAGTCGACCTCCTTTGGGACGTCCAAGAAGGGAGTCTGATGCTGAATAGGGATACTCAATAGGATAGAATACTCTTCGAGAGTGGGTGCAAGCTGATAATCCTGGAAAGTGAAGCACCTGAGCTCTGGGTCATAAAACTGAAGTAGTGTCTGCAGAGGCACCGGGTCAACTACTGTCTTCAATACTGTCAAGATATCTCCGTACCGCCCAACAAAACTCTTCAGTCGGTCATCTATCACGAGGCTACCCAACTCAACTAGCGGAGTCAACGGCTCACGGTGGAAACTGTAGGAACAGGTTTTCCGCTTCGGCTCGGGAACTGTTGTCATCTCTATCAGTAGACAGACTCTGGAATGTACCTGAGAAATGATATGCATGCAGAGATTAGTTTTTTCTTTTTTCTCTTTTTTTTTTTGATGATTTTTTTTGATTTTTTTTTTCAATGCGTTTCTTTTGAAAAATAAATATGCTATGATGCACATGATGCAGACTGGACTGGCTGGTTGTGCAAACTCTGATACTAGGTCGAAGCTTCAGTCAAAATCGGAACATAATTCCCACTTAAGGTTAACTGAACACTGTCTGAACACAAAGTCACCATCAGAACCAAGTCACCAACAGAACCGAGTCACCAACGGTACCTTTAATGAAATAACCCTTCCCCACTCACGGGTGTAGTCTAGGCCAGGGTAAAGCTGAGAGAAACGCAGCATAAATAACCTTTCGCAGAAATACTATCATATACACACCCGAAGTATGTAACGACAGTATCCCACCAGGGTCTGAACTGCTCGTGATATCAATGTTCCGCTAAGTGGCGCCATACCACCCGCTTCCCATGAATCACTCTATTCCTAATCATCCTAGATTTTCACTCATGGTCTGGGTATTGGACCTTTTACCTCAACTGACTCCCCCCCCCACACAGAGAAAAACAGACAGCCAGCCAGTAATGAATAATGAATATGAATGCAAACATCAATGCACACAATCAATGCAAACAATAAATGTACATATATACAATGAATGCAATAAAATACAACAAGCAGAAAGCAACCAAAACCCTAATCCTAGAGAGCGCTAGGAGAGACTCGCTCAGGGAAGATGGACCAGCAGAGGTCAACTTCTCTATATCCCCAGCAGAGTCGCCAGCTGTCGCATCGCGCGAAAAACCGGCGGGAAAACAAGAACAACAGAGCCGCCACCGTGCGTTATTTATCCCAGAAGAGGGAAAGGAAACGCTCAGAGTAAACCTAGGAAAGAACATGGTCTCGCGACCAAAGAGAATGGGTTCGGGAGTCGGTTATGCGAAGGGAAGGTATTAGCACCCCTACGCATCCGTAGTACTCTACGGGATCCACGCACAAAAGGAAGGAATATGGTTGCTATAACACTGCTCACACACACACACACTGGCTGAAAGAGACACAAGAAAACAGACTGAAACTGACTCGGCAGGATATCGCATCCTGGGCCTACTTAGTCTATCAGGCATAGACATCAGAGTCCAAGTAGTTCGGACTGGGGAAACGACACATGCTCGCTAGGATATCGCATCCTATGCATACGTATCTTCTCGGACGAGAGAAGAATCAGAGCATTCGTAGCTCGGCTGACACGCACACAAACAAACACAAACAAAGGCAAACGTGGAGCCTGAATGCCAATAGCTGGGCTTACATCAGCATCCGAACCAAAACGCACTCAAGAAGGCAAACATGGAGCCCAAACGCCAATCACTGGACTTACATCGACATCCGAACGAAAAACACGCACACTGGAACCTAACTGCCACTCGATGGACTTACATCAGCTTCCAAGCACACAACAAAACAAAACAAAGACACAGGCGCCCGGAGAGATCAGCTCAATCTCCTGCCTACATACTTCATCTGGTGTGAAGATCAGGGCGATGTAGTTCCCCTACAGAAGGATAAAGGACTAGCCTAACCAGATAACAGAGGGAGACACAACTAGGGAGACTACGACTCGAGCCTAGATGTTATCATGCAAAATCATCCCTAAGTTAAGGTTTCTAGCTAACTGGCACAGGGAGCCAGCCTATCCTAGACATGACTTGCGCAGGAAGCAAGCCACACACACACTTAACTTGCACAGGAAGCAAGCCAAGCAAAACCTAACTTGCACAGGAAGCAAGTCTAAACTAACCCTAACTTGCACAGGAAGCAAGTCAAACAATCCTAACTTGCACAGGAAGCAAGTCAAACAATCCTAACTTGCACAGGAAGCAAGTCAAACATACAAGCACAGATAGCACACACTATACACAAGCAAGTGGCTCAAACAAGGGTTAGGTTTTAGTCAAGGGGTCATATCAACCTCAACAAACAAACCTCTGGAATGGGGTGAATGTGCTCTTAACCTTGCCATTGAGGGACTAAGGTGAAGCAGATGAAAGGTGAGTGAAGATAAGACTTCACAGCTCTTATCCCTGGCCTGGGAGAGCTCAAGACAAGAATGTGTGGGTTCAGAAAGTGGGAACCCTTCTACACATTTAATACTGACTCAACTGTGCAATTGCACAAGATCTTGGGTTTTTATCTGTAATGCATCAACACAGTGGTGTGAGCAAAGCAGATGACACACTGAATAGTGGGGGATAGATTGCATATCCCTACCTTCCACCAATTGCCTCTTCACTTAGGAGGACTTTGACTCTATGCAAGGACAAAAGTAAACAGTCACAAACATTGCCTCTTAAGGAGGACTTCAGACAGTTGCCTGGCCAAGTAACAGGCCAGGTCTTCCAGACTACATGAAGTAAAAGAGACATACCTCAATGCAAATTGCTTATACAAGCAAAGCAAAGCAAAAAGTTCACAAGGAACTAAGCAACTAAAGCACCTGAAACAGTCAAGCAGATGTTAGTATGCAACTTCAAACAAAACAAACAGAAACAGACACCAACAGTTATTTGGAGGCAAATGGATGTGCAAGGCACAAGGCTTAAGGCATGTGAGCCAAGCCACCTACAAAACAAACAAGTTAGTCATGGTATTTAAACAAGCTCAATCAAAAGGATTGGTCTTAATGGCCATTTGATGGGCAACCTGAAAACACAAACTCAAAGGTGAGTAACAGGACCACTAGGGCAAGCCTAGGGTCAAAAGTGAATGAGAAAGTAAAACCAGCAAGGGGTAAGTATCCAAAATCATGTTCAAACAATTAGGAAACAAAACCAATTGGGTTCACACTCATATCAATCACTATCATCATTTCATGAACCATTTAGGTCAAAACATGGCATTCAGAAGCTCATAGAAGTCAACAGCAAGACTTAACTCAAAAGCAATCTAAACATTTTCCAAAAATCACCAAATAAATCATGATCAAACCTAACACATAGCATGGTAAGCATGTCAAATTTCATCCCATTTGGGCAAGTGGAAGGCAGTCAATGAAAATCAGAAAGTCAAAGCAATTTTGAACATGCTCAATGAAGTCAACCAAACATGCATCAACTTAGAAAAATCATAAGTCAAGAATGGTGTATGATAAATGAATGGGATCAAAGCCATGGCGAAGATGAGGATGTCTAGTTATCTCATGTAAAATTTCATGTCCATCTAATAAAGTATGAGAATTTCACAAATGAAATGGGAACATGTGTCACACAAAGTCAACATTTGACCAACCAGGGGAGAAAATCTCAAACAATTAGGAAATGCCACAAATAATTCCAAGAAAATTCACATGTAAACTAGACATACAAGAGTAGGTTCATGCAAAATTTGGGGTCATTTGGATGTAAGGAAGCATGGTAATGAAAATCATGAAGTTGGACATCAATGGTGTGACACAAATTGTCACACCCTAATTCAAAAAATCATAACTCACAAACCACAAATGATAAATTCACAAACTCTACACCAAAATCACCATGAGTGTGTCTAGTTTAAGCATAAAAAATTTGGGAGCCATTGGATACATTCTCATCATTTCACAATTGATTTGGCAAAGTGTACAAAACTTGGTCACATGTCACAAACCCTAGCAACATTTAAAAAACCACTCATCCAAAAATTCTGGAAAAATAATGATAAAAAAGTAGAGATCATGATGAACACAACACAAAAAATCTCATTCAAATTGGATCAAAATGGGCAAGTTATGAATTTTGGAAGTTTGAGTGATTAAATGAAATAAAATGATGAAATTAAATGAATTAATATTGAAAGAATGGCATTTTGGTAATATTTGAGTCCACTAATTGAAACGACACCGTTTAAGCCAGGCAAATGAAATATTTCTATTGGTTGGTGAAATGAAACCATGCAAGCACGAAAATGGGGAAAATCTGGGCAAATTGGGATTAGGGTTTTACTGTTCATCACCATCCCCCAAATCATGATTTCACAAACTTGCCCAAAAATCAAAATTGAATATATGGAAATGATCAGCAAACAATGACAAGCATGAATCCCTCATTGATTTCCATTAAAACACCAACATGCTCATGAATCGACCAAAAACAAATCTTAACACCAAACTTCAAAATGATATATCTTCATGAATAAGCAACCATTTCAAAAAGTAAAAGCATCATGACAACCAGCATAGAAAGACCTTTTGAAAGCATATACCAATTTGACAAAAGAGGGAGGTCGAATCCATACCTATTTTTGAAGCAGAATGAGAAACAGTGTGGTTTTGGCCTTTTAATGGTGAGACAGATGAAGCAAAGCCTTCCAAGTGTTGATTGGTTGAAGAGCTTTGGCTTGTGGATGCTTGGAATGAGCTCAAACTTGGATTGCCATGGAAGATGTCCCTTTAAAACAGCATTTAGAAGAGTTGCTTCCAGTTGTGAAAAAGTGATTGCAATGAGCTTAGAAAGGTGTTTGGATGATGTTTAAGCAAGGCAAAGTTCAACCCCTTTGGAAGTTTTGGACTGTTGTTTGAGAAATGCACAAAGGTGAGGTTTCTTAGGATGAGTGAGTTTCAGTATGCCAATGAGTTTTGATGGATGCTAGTTGTGTCTACAAGTGATAGAAAATGCTGATAAAATACTGTATCCAGCCAGGCAAGGTTTAGTCTTTTTTGGAAGCCTTTGGACAGCCTTTTTGGCAAGAGTGCCAAAGTGAGTTTTCAGAAGATGAATGAGAAGTTGGTTTTTTTTTACTGTCAAGATGTGTTTGATGGTTTCAAAATGATGAAATGGTGGTGAAAAGCAATGGCCAGGGTTTGTGTTCTTTGGAGGTTTGGACAGAAAGTTTGAAATGCAAAATGGCAAGGTGAGTGAAGTCTTGTGTGCAGTGCATGACAGAAAAATAGGATGAATACCAATCTGCTATTTGGTACAGCCTTGTGGTAAGGCAGAGTTTGGTGTTTTGGTGTTTGGACTGGTTTCTTGCAAAGGTACCAAAGTGAGGTTTTTGGAGTGAGTGAATTTCAATGATTGGACTGTTGGTTATGGCTGCTCATTCTGGTTTGGTTTTGACAGAAAAATGGTAAGGAAAATATTGCCTCAAGCCAAGGCCAGGTTTGTTTCCTTAGTGTTTTTTGAGCAAGGTCATTTTTAGAATGAGTGTGAATCCATGAAGCTTGGTTGGTTTTTGATATGGTGGCTGTTAATGAGATTTTTTCAATGACAGAAAATGCAGTATAGAACCTGCTGTTAGGAGTTGCTAATGTGGTTTGGAGTTTTGTAACTTTGGTCTTTTGGACAGAAAAAAGAAATGCATACACATGATGAATGAAAATGGTTTGTTATGTTATGTTGGTTTGTGTGTCTGCTATGACAGAAAATGCTGGAACAAATTGCCTCAAGCCAAGCCAGCTTTTGTTCTCCTGCTGTTGGATGTTGCTGGCAGGTTTTGGAAGAATGGCCAAAGTGCAGTTTTTAGAACAAGGTGCTTATGCTGTGTTGTGGCTTGTGGCAAGGTTTCCTTTTGATGAATGTATGAAGGAAAAAAGCCAAGGCCTGGTTTTGTTTCATTGAGAGCTCTTGACTGAGTTTGCAAAATGCCAATGAGTCAGTTTTGGAAGATGGATGAAGTTGGTTTTCTATGTGGCTGCAATTCTGAGTGACTGCTCATGACAGAAAAATGAGGCTTTCATTTTCTCTTTTGTGCTCTTTTTTGGTAGGGCAGTATTATTGAGAAAAATAATGGCCAAGGGTGTGTATGTGAAAAAATGAGTCAAGTAAGGTTTTTTTTTGTCCAATCTGGCTTGTGTGCCTGCTATTGAATTTCCAAAATGACAGAAAATCTGCTGCATGAGGTCTGCTGTCATGGTACAAAGCAAGGTGTGGAAGTATGGGTGAAAACATGTACTTTCCTCCTCAATTCAAGCAAGCAAGCATGGCCTTTGTTTTGCTGTGTTGGGCTGCAAAATGGAGCTTCATACTGACAGAAAAATGATCAATAAAACTCTGTTTGAAGGGTACAAAGCATGGTCCATGAAATGGTGGGATAGAGTTAGTAGAAAGTTGTACTTTTGTTCCAATGTTCAAGCAAACTAGCATGGGCTCCATGTACTGCATAATTTGACTTGGCAAACATGTTTTAAATGATATTTCTGAGCTGTTCCAATTGGCCAAATGTTAGAAAAATGTTTATATCAAAAGTCAAACATTGGTCAAACTTGCATTTAAATGAGATAGGTCAAAAAATGCCATTTTGATTGGTGAAGTTTTGGCTCATGAAATTTATATTTTTGGAAAGAGGGGATCAAATGTGACTTGTAGGAAAAAACCCCACCAAAATTGGCCAAACGGTTTGAGAGATATGGCCCTTTGAAGTTCAAGATTTTCTGAAATCGATTCGATCATAACTTGCCAACCACACATGGGAATTGAGAGTTCTTGGACTTTTTGGAAATGGGAGAACAAGATCTTCAACTTTCATGTTGGGCAAAAATTCATTTGAAGCTTGTATCATGATGTAAGTTTGAGGATCAAGACTTTCCATTTTTGGTAAGTTTCAGTTACAGGTCCAGTTTCCATTTTTGGAAATTTCTGATCTGGCTTCAAATTATTCCATGATGGTGTTTGACATGATATATGAGGACTATTTGGACATGAATGAGCTCTCACAAACCAATTCCAATCATCAAATCACTGATTAAATGGACAGTTGACCAACAGTTGACTTTTAGGGTTTCTGCCTGACTGAACCATGACTGATGACTTCCAAACCCTAATTCCTTGAGACCTTGACTTCAAATGATGTCCCAAGTTGTATGAACTCTTGATTATTGATCATGGTGCCCAAATCCCACAAGAATGGCCACCATCCACTGCTTTGACTGACTGTTGACTTTCTTTGACTTTTGACTGTCTGTGTATGAACTGATGATCTCCAAGCCTTCAACCCTTGACCAAAACACTTCAAATGGATCTCCAAGTCATGTGAACATGTTGGACCAACCCCAGGGCCTTGGCTCCTTGAGAAACACACTTGCTTGCTTGGTTGACTGATCTCCTGATCAGTTTGACCTAATTTCTTGATTGCTTGCTCTTGAGGCAACTGAGGATTATGCAAATGCTATGCAATGGACCATGATATGCTATGACCTAATATGAAAATGTATGTACAATGACAGGTGCAAATTTGAGGTGCTACATTGATCAACGCGAAATTCATGTAAGAATGATATCTATAGAGGATAAGAGCATGCGAAGAAAGTAGAGGTTAAATGCAAAATTAAAAACGTTTTGTTCCAAAAGAGAGAAAACGTTCGGGCAAAAACTTCTGAAAATGAAAAGGAAATCACTCTCACGAAGGAGGAAGATGACTTTTAGAAGTGGCAAAAAAATCACCCAAAGAACCAGAAAACCCTTATAAAGAAAAAGCGAACAACTACTCAGAACAAAAAGAAAATGTAAAGTTAAAAATCAACGGCTAAATTTCACATTAGAAATACAAGTGAACTCAAGAGTACTCAAATGCTATAGAGAAGAGCATTTCGCCCAAACCTACGAGCCTATGGCCACATGCTTGAAAATCGGCGAAACATCTCAATGATGAAAATTTTATTTAATAAGTTTGTTCCCCACTATTTATGCAATTGCCTCATAGTTTTCATATTTCTCCGTGGAGGCGGTTTGATGATATAGGCTTGGCTTCGATTTCAAAAGTCTTCACTAAATATTAATGTTATTTATTTATTTATTTTATTTGAAGATTTTTGAATAGTTGAGTTTTATTTATAAAAAAAAATCTATGACATGTTATATTTTGTAATAATGAGATTATAATTTTTATTAATTTTTTTAGTGGATTGTTCAAGTATTTAAATTCAAATTTGTTATATTCTTACTGTTTGTCTAATTTTTCCATGGCTAAGAAGAATTATTTATAGTAGTGTTGATGCTATTTTCTTTATTAAAAAAAGTTGATTATAATCCTTAGTTTATTGTTATTATAAGGTAAAATAGGGTAATAGTTGAATTTGGATAATATATTAGTAATGGTTAGTTGAGTTGAGAATGTAAAATAGGGTGGAAGAATGCATAATAGTGATGTAGAGGACAAGGCCATTGGTACTAAGTATTCATTTATTGGAGAGTAGTATTATTTTGATTTGAATGTAACAAACAGTATGATGAAATGAAACAATAAACACACGGATGAGAATAGTTTGGAACACACAGCCACAAACGTGTTATCTTCATCATAGTGGTTAGCATAAAATGTATTAATAACAAACGATAGGAAAAACAAACAAATGAGTCGTTGTAGTATAGTGGTGAGTATTCCCGCCTGTCACGCGGGTGACCCGGGTTCGATCCCCGGCAACGGCGTTTTTCTTTTAATTTCTAAACACGACGTCGTTTAAGGCTTTTTCTTTCTGGATCGTGGGCTGCAGCCAATTAGACCAAGTTATCTGCTCAGGAAATTATTATTATTACTTCTCCTTATTATAATCAAATTATTACTTATTCAATCTAATCTACTCTAATATTTACACTCTTTTAATAATTCATTTTTGTTTTTTTATTTAAATTATAAAATTATTAATTGTTAAATAATTTTTGTTTTTTATTAAATTCAAACCTTCTTAATTTAGTTCACTAAATATATTAAATAAAATAAATTCGGAATAAATAATTCACATTAAATAGATTGAATTCATCTACTTCTCTCTTTATCCTTTAATGTCTAAGTATGATATTATTTAACATGATAAACCTAATATATAGTATTTTATTTCAATTCTATTTTAGAATAATAATAATAATTTTAAATACACAATAAAAATTACGTACCTTAATTAACATAAATCGCTGAAAAAAAATTAATAAAGTAAAAAATTAATAATCACAAGTACAAAAATCTAACATAATAATAGTAATTATACTAAATTATCATTCTTATTTATTTAAGAAGATCAAATCTAAAGAGTTTTTTTTTAACACTACGGACAATTATTATTACACTGAAAAGGGAAAATAACAATTACATATCACCGACACATTTATGATGATGGTATGAAGAGTTCGATGAAGAACGATTTAAATACATAACACTAATAATTAATCAATCAAAAGAATTGGACTTTATGATCATATTTCATGTTTATAGCACCACTAACCGAAGAACAGGAGAATGGTGGAACCGTGAGATGAGAGTGACGTCAACCCATGGATAGAGTCAACAAAATATGTCTAGGAACAAAACAAGAGCCTAACGTGGGGAACCACAAATTTTAAGCTACAAGTTATATGCTTGCAACCAAGTTAAAACTTGTTGTTATGAACTAACTTTGTGTCGAGGTATCATGCGAAATCAAAACTACTGAAAGGATGACTGAGATCTATTAGAGAAGTTATATTATAAGCTTCAACAACAAAGTTTGTTGAGTTAAAGTAAGTGTTTACAAGAGTTGGTTAGGAGTAGTTAGAGTTTGTTTTTAGTACTCTTCACTTGTAATAAGAGCTAGCCATGATGTATAAATATTGAAAAATATATTTGTTTGAATGTAATGGATTAATCAATTATTCATTCAATTATTCTTCTACTATGTATAATGTCTAGTTGTTAACATTATACTCCATTATGGTATCATTCGTTGGTAGATTCTTTGCTTCCCTAATCATTCTTCACAACTTCAGTTGTTGTTACAACTTCATTTTTCTTCAAGTTCTTCATTTGCAGCTCGAGTAATAGAAATGTATTTCATAAAAAGTCAAGATTTCTTTGCTAAAACCCCAAATCAATCACAAGAAAAATTGTATATCTTCACAATATCAAACACCAATAAACCGCTTAGGCCTAGACTATCGACCAAGTTACAAAAAAAAACTATCTATTATGGAATCAGCAAGTGGAAAAGGTAATTTTAGGCTAAAAGATGCATAAACTTATTGTGAATCCTCAAATTCTACAAAAATTCAAGACATATCCAAATCGCATAACATGTACCATTTCTGATGAATTTGAGTATTTGATTGTTAAAGACCAAGATATATGGTTATTGTCAACAATTTTTGAGTTTGAATTACCTAACATGCATTTGAAGTTTGGAATAAAAATCTACAATTACTTCAATGCTCAGATGAAAGTTATTTTGCTATTGAACTAAATGATGATCAGAGAGGTTGAACTAGTGTGACACTACAATATCAGTGGTTCAAGGTTCCGATGCGGTGGAGAGGGGGATAACCTACAAGGTTAACAATCCAACTCCCAAGTCAATAAAAGAGTGAGAAATGAAGTGTATAGTGTGGAATGAAATTCACACTTGGGAAATGGCACGCTTATATCTTTAAATTAAAGAGTTAGTTAATAATTGAATTCATGTGTACACAAGAAGTATGATCGATCTTCAACTATATCTAGATGGTATGAATAGACTTCACGATTACATTCACCTAAATAATCCAAGAAACACCATACATCTCTTACTTTCCTTGTCGTTTTGTGTTTGTATTGCATTAGGCATTTGTTCCCTTTTGGGCCTTATGGGTAGCCCAGAATAGTTGCCCCTCAAACTCTTGTTTCTACTCTGCAGAGTGAGGGTTTGTAATGAGTGTTTATTTGGCCACGATGTCATAAAATAAAAATCTCTGATGTAACATCGTAACGTTGTTCTCGGAAACCATTAATTTTAAACATTATCCTTATGTGGCATTGCATCACGATTAAAATGATTCAAACATATTCATGCTCTAGTTAATAATGATGCTCTACTTACACTAAGGGTACTTGAACGCCTTTCAAAGTGTTTTGTATGAATCTCTATCATTGATGATGTAGATTGATCATATGATCTTCAGCTCTCTAAGGAAGCATAAAATACTCTTGAAGGGTCATTGTCGTCTCTCATTGACTATTATTAACTTTGTGTAAGAAAGGTCTTCGTTTTTTACCTCCCATTTTGGATATATCATGGGATGAGCGTTGATTTACGTCTGAGAGGTTTTATTGTCAGTTTCTCCTTTAAGTGTCTGGTTTCTCAATGTTGCGGTGCGAAAAATACTCGAGTGTACTAACGCTCGAAATAGACAGAGTCGCCACCGAAGTTTTATGTTTTAAAGGGAAATGTCGATAAAACCCTAAAGGTGAAGATAAGTTGGTCATTACAACCAAATATGAGTTCGGCAGTCGGTTATGAGAGCGAAGGTATTATCACCCCTCATATCCGTTATACTCAACAAGAACCTCCTATTGTTCTAAGGGTTAAGGGTGTTTTAAGGGAATGTTTGTGATTTTTTTTTATTAAAATATAGATGAAATATATTTACAAAAGAAAAAAAAATTAATTAGTGTGCTCGACGGGATTTGGCGTAGGCTAAGTCGTACACACATATCGATTGATCTGATATATATATATATATATATATATATATATATATATATATATATATATATATATATATATATATATATATATATATATATATATATATATATATATATATATATATATATATATATATATATATCGATTGAACAAACACAATGAACAATTATTATTGCACTAAAAAGGAAAAACAATAATTCTGGTTTGTGAAGAATTACATATCACCAAGACATTGATGATGATGGTACAAAGGGTTTAATGAAGAACAATTTAAGAACATAACACTAATAATTAATCAATAAAAAACAGTGGTTTTTATGACCAAATGTCAAGTTTATAACACCACTAACAGAAGAATGGGATAATGGTGGAACCATGAGATGAGAGAGATGCACCTTCTCAGCTTGAACCTTTTTAGACTATTCTCTACAACATAACACTGTTGTAGCAACTCAACATATGTCTCATACTTCTATTGACAATAGTATGCTCGATCTCTCCTCTCAAACCAATCATGAACTAATTAACCTTCCACAACTCATTTAGGGCATACAAGGCTTGGTTGGAGCAGGTCGCCATGTCATCGAACTTTTCCGCATACTTGGCTATTGTCATGCTCCCTTGATGGAGTTGTTGGAATTCAAATTCTTTCTGAGCTTTAAATCTATCCATAAAGTAATTGTCTAAGAACACTTATTTGAAACGATCTCACACCTTCAGAATACTATGAATATTCTTACCCATCATCTCGCTGTAGGACCTCGCAACATATGTGTCGTAAACTTCACCTTATCATATTCAGTATGTTGAATTGCTTGGAACACTCTCTCCAACTCGCGCAGCCAATCATGTGCTAAAATAGAATTCATACTACCTCCGAACTCAGGAGGGTTCATCCTAAAGAACTCCCAAAAAACCCAATTTCTGACATTTTTTGGAGCGGGCTAAGGTTGATTTTCCCCTTTCAGTTGTTGCATTACTTGCAACATAAACTGATTATGTTGCTACTGCATTTGTTGCATGAATTGACTCCACCGGTTTCCTTCGTTATTAACCTTTGGTTATAGTTCAGTATTTTGACTCTTAGGCCTCCCACAACTTCCACTTATGTCGTCCATCACCTTCCGTACATTTGAGTTCATTCCGACAAGCACACATACGAGGCAGAAAAGAATTTAACTTATGATATTTCATGGTTGCGTTAAGAATTGACCTGCTCTGATACCAACTATAACACCATATACATACATGTCTAAAATAGTAATATAAGCGGCGTTAATATGGTACTGAAAATATACACAAGTATCTAGCTGATATCATAAGTAATGTATGATACAAGAACATAAGTACTGAGTACGAGATAAAATACATAATATCCATAAAATACTACATTAGATCCAAAATACATAAGATCCCAAAATACAACGGAAGTAAGAACAACTGAAACATCTAAAATAGTTTTCTCAGGTCATCTTGCCCTTGACCTTCTCCTACCTTGAGCTACCTGAAACTATTCAACATGAGTGGGTGAGAGACTAATCTCAGTAGTTCTAGACTACACCATTGAGTCCACTCGTCTCTACAGGGTCATATATCCTTAAACACTTTACTAGTGCAACACTCTCGTACTCCGATAAGGAAAAATAACCACTGAAGCATATACCACTTCCTAATACACGTGAAGATTGACATATTAATCCATCTAGTCTGGTGGAATGATAGGAAACTATAGATGCATCAATGCATGGTATCGACACTGCAATACAACTGATCCTCTCCCCTCATGGACAGACTAGGGAAGACTCCACCATGGAGGTTCCATGATATTCTATAGGAAATAAGACAGAGGAAATCTCACTATAGATATTATTTAATATACTATATAAGGACTGAAGAGATCCTAATACGAAGATTCCTTAATATCCTATTTTCGCGTTGCGAAAAATACCTAAGCGCATCGCACGCTCGAAGATACAATAGAGTCGCCACCGAACTTTATTTATTCCAAAAGGAAATGAAAAATATTGATAAAACCCATGGGAAGAGAAAAAGGGTAATCAAGTCAGTTATGCAAGGGGAAGGTATTAATATCCCTCACATTTGTTTACTGAACGGGAGCCATTTTGATTGTTCTTTGCTCGAATGGGTGATACTACCTAAAAGTTACTTGCAAAAGGGAAAAATAAGGTTTATAATTAGTATCCTCGTGGTGTAATAAGGAAATCAGAGCTCTATAGTTTATGATAGAAAATAAGTGTGTGTGTGTGTGTGTGTGTGTTGGTTATTTTTAGGGAGCAATCATAATCGTATCATAGAAGTGTGTAGATGTTAGCTAATTTGATCCTAGTACGGATGCTCCAAGCTTTTAGTCTGATTGCTAAGGAACAAATTATAAAATTTCTTTTAAGAAAAGAAAAGAAAATTATTTTGAAAAAAGGTTTGTGTGATATAAAGAAAAAGAAACGGTTGATTGAACAGGAAAAGAAACTTGCTTGAATAGGGAAAGGTGTTGTTTGAATTGTAAAAGAAATGGTGCAATGAGGGAAGTGTTATTTTGATCAAGATTGTGTTGTTTGAATCCATAGATGAGGTGTGTCTGAATCAAAGAGTGTGTGGCGCCAACCAATAGATGGTGTGGATAATGCAGAATTGTAGGATTTCGCCTAGATCCAAGGATCAAGACCGACAAAGGGGGTTTCTAGAGCATGAGTGTCATACCCCAAAATTTGCCCGTTAATCTTGCAAGGCATTTTTTTAAGGCACTCCAACTCATTTTTTTCACAAGACATTGATCTCAAAGGAACAAAGACCCAGCACACAGGTGGCCAAATCCAGAAGATGGCCTAAACTGGCTTGCTCGCTAGGCGAGCAAATCCTTCGCCTAGCGAACCCTTCGCTACACCACTCGCCTAGCGAAGCTTGCGAATACCAGAAATTTTGGGCTTCATTTTGAGCCCATTAGGTCACAAAAATTCATTATAAATACCACAACTTCAGTCAGAGCCGGGGGACGAAAAACAGACGGACGGACGGAGACAGAGAGAAGGAACAGCAAACCCTAGAGGCTAACCCAAAGAACTCAGAGCAACCCTAAAGGAAACCCTGAAGGAAACTCATCTGCACAAAGGTTACCTCACCCCAACTCAATCCGGCGCCAACCCTAAGAGTGACTTGCCAATTCAAGGTTGCAATTCAATTGCAAACAGGTTTGCATTACTATTACCGCTTTATGTTCCCAATTTACATGTGATATTATAATTGAATTCATAAATATATTTGAGGTTTTGCATGTGGATTTAAATATGCCTGAATATCTTGAATGTTTAACCATGTAATTTCTGTAATGGACGCCATAGGGTTTGGAGCTCGCTGAAATCGTACTGTTCTAAAATTCAAAACCCGCAGCCGTTCGCTAGCACATCGCTAAGCGAACATGTAGCGAGCGTTCGCTAGGCCTTCGCTAGGCGAGGCAGCAGCGAACATGACATTCGCTGACTTTTCTGTTCTGATCTTTGCTCATCTAACATGTTTTATTATCACCATGCATTGTTTACCTGACATCATTACTGTTGTGATTCCTTTTGGTTTGGTGCAACTCTTGATTGCACCCTGATTTGGTATTCTGACCTGTTTTGCTGAATTTTGTAAGGGTTCACATATTCCCGGAAAAGGTAGCTTGCTAGGTATTCCACTTTATTTGTGGGATACCCCTTGTGGAGATTCATCCTAATTACCTAATTGATTATAAAATATTGCCTTTGAATATGTGATCTTGGACCTCTCTTTGTTGCTTCACGGTATTACGGTATTACGGTCATGTCCCGCGAATGTGGGGATACACTTAGCAAAGACCCTTCGGCTAAATCATCATGTCCCTATAAGATAAATCATAGTCCCTCGGATGTTGCCTGCGAATATATGATTTTTGTCCCTCGATGACCCGTCGTTGTAGCCTACGGTTAAATGATGATCGTTCCTTCGAATGCTAAGGTATCCTTACAGATGTTGCCTTCAATGACCAATCGATGACCCTACGATGTCCCGTTTACATCCAAAGGATAAAAATACTTACTTCTCAATAGAAAGGACAGTTTTACCCTCATAAGGATAGGAAGTGCCCATAAAGACCTTGGGTAGGTATAACTCTTAATTGCTAACTCACAACCTAAAACGTTTTTCATACATCACACTTTGCAAAACATCTACTAGAAAATCACCACTTGGTATACATTCATACTAGAATCATTGCCAAGTTATATTTTTCTAAACAGCTTTCAAAATTAAACGAGATAAATACTTTGTATACATTCGTACAAGAATCATTACAAAGTTAAACTCTCTTTTCAAAACATTTTCTAAGCAATTCACAAACACTTTTTCAGACAAGGAAAATAACATAAGTGATCAAGCAATTAAGAGCCCATGGATAACCATGGATACAAAGGGTGCTAACACCTTCCCTTTATATAATGTACCTCCCGAACCCAAAATCTAATTAAGGTCTTTCCTGTTCTTTTCCACCTTTCCTTATTGGATAAAAGAAAAGTCGGTGGCGACTCTTGCTATCTGCGACATTTGCTTTCCAAAGCAAAAGCACCCAAAGTCAGTTCACCGTATGACAGGACTGGCGACTCTGCCGGGGACAAAGGATCTTTAAACGAGAGGTTGCCTTTAAAAAAAAGATCACTTATTTGAATTGTCTGATTTACTTTTGAGGGATTGCTTGGGTATTTTATGCTTGAGTGAAAGATCCTACACCCGGATCTAGTGTACCTTAGGTAAGTAGCAAGAGATCATCGCGACTATCCGGCGTATACTTGAATGGTTAAAATGATGGCTACGGTTAATGTGACACTTTGGATGTCCTGATGTTCCTCATGTTTACTTGAGGAGAAATTTGGCGTCTGCGTGGTGTCATCAAAGCATTAACCAGACCTTTAGAACCCTAATTGACTCATCTTGGCCATTAGAAAGTAGTGAGATAACTGACTTCGGTTCCGACTGGGGTTGGTTGAGACTCGATACTACACTCTTTGAGATTGGACTTTAGGGAAGCTTTGGTCAACCACTTGGTGTTGCACTGAAGTGGACTTAAGGGAAGGTCAATGATTGGAGATCCTTTTAGAATCCAGTTACTATTCTAGGACAGGTTGAACCAACCAAACTTCCGTGGGGAGGGTACTTACCTATGGAACTCATGCAAGCCTTAAAACTTAGGAATGATCGTTGTGTGACTTGCTTGTGCTTGTTATTTACTTAACATCATAACATCATAACATCATACATCATAACATCATAACATCATAACATCATGGCAGTGTACTAACCATTTCAAGGACTTAGGGATTTAACTTTGCTCTGTTTTGTAAGGCTATGGCTTCCAGGAAGACTATCCGGATCAATTTTGTAGCAATCTCTCCTCAACTCAAGGATTTAGTGTCAAACTTCCCGATCAGGCTCAGTTTATCAAGAAACATGGTTCTCTCCTTAATTTGGTTACCAATGGTTTCAAAGAAGATATGATGAGAGTCCTATTCCAGTTCTTCGATCCTAAACATCATTGCTTCACATTCCCAGATTATCAGTTGGTACCCACATTAGAAGAATTTTCCAGGCTGCTTGGGATTCCTATCCTTGATCAAACACCTTTCAGTGGTCTAGAAAAGATTCCGAAGTCTGAAGAAGTTGCCGCGGCTTTACACATGACAAAGTCCGACATTGAAACCAATTGGGTAACAAGAAGTGGAATTAAGGGTTTACTTGCCAAATTTCTGATAAATAAGGCCCGAGAATTCTTAAAGGTTATGGATGTCCATGCTTTCGAAGATGTCCTAGCATTACTAATCTATGGTTTGGTGTTATTTCCTAATCCAGACCAATTCATAGACATGAATGCTATTAAGATATTTCTCACTCATAACCCTGTGCCTACCTTGCTTGGAGACATTTTCCATTCCCTTCACACTCGTACTATGAAAAGGCAAGGGACTCTCATGTGTTGCGTACCTTTACTATCCAGGTGGTTTATTTCGCACCTTCCTCCATCAGTCTTGAAGAATGAGCAAAATTTGAAATGGTCTCAAAGGATAATGTCGCTCTCCCATTCAGACATCCGTTGGTGTCCTCATCTCGAAGAAAACGTTATCATCATTGACCGTTGCGGAGAATTCTCTAACGTACCACTCCTGGGGATAAGAGGAGGTATTACTTATAACCCAGCTTTAGCCCTACGTCAGTTTGGTTATGCTCGAAGAGATGGTCCACATGAGATAATTATCCAAGGCACTGTGTTTGACTATGACAACGATTCCCAAGGTCTCCGTCAAAGATTTGTACGAGCTTGGAGCATGGTTAAAAGAAGCACTTTAGGACAGAAAAACTCTATTCCTATGGAACCTTATCTTAGATGGGTACGCGCAAGAGCTCGTGAACTTGTCATGCCATATCTTGCAATTGGACCTCTGATTGTCGGACCGGAAGTTGAAGGAGGCGCACCTCAGATCATTCCTTATCCAGATATGCCTACCAATGTTGAAGAATTGAAGAAATCCTGGATCCAGTTGAGAGAGGAAAGGGATACTTTTGAAACTCAGTTCGGTGCAGAAAGGAAGAAGGTGTTAGAGCTCACCAGCCAGCTTAATGAGGAACGAAGACTCAATGCATATCTTCGCCCAAAAAGAAGCCGTCCCTGGGAGACTTGAGCTTTCATTGTATTTTTATTATTCTTTTTGTAATGAACATCGATTAAAGAAATTATTAATAAAAGTTTCTCTCTTTTTGGTGGTTTACGCAAAGTTAAATTCCAAAAGTCCTTGAAAACATTTCATACATTGCATAGCATAGCATAACATTGCATAACAGGTATTCTAAAGGATCAATGTTCTCACGGTCTTCCTTCTAAAACAGAGAGATGGCTCTCGAACAAACTGTCAAAGATCTCCAGGCTCAAAATGCTCAATTCCAGGAGATGATCTTGAGCTTATCCAAGGGGCAGGAGGAACTGAAGGCTCTATTGCTCGAGAAGAAGAAAGACAAGAAAGTTGTGAGTTACATTAACCCGGGAAGAAGGCTTAAAGGACAGGCTGCAGGAGTCAAGATTAGAATTCCGAAGGATCAAGGAGAGGAGACAGAAAATGATTCGGAAGATGATAATGCTGATCCTTTCAACCATGAGGACGACGATGAAGATTATGAAAATGAACAGTACTCTCCAAAAGATGATAAGTATAAGTTGCTGGAAGAACGCATGCTAGCTATGGAGGGTCAAAAGACGCCCAATCTGGATTTCGAAAGCTTAGGTCTGGTCTCTGATGTGGTCATTCCCCGCAAATTCAAGGTCCCTGCTTTCACTAAGTATGATGGTGCGTCTTGTCCTCAGATGCATCTGAGAGCTTATGTGAGAAAGATTCAGCCGTATACCACTGATAGGAAGCTATGGATCCATTTCTTCCAAGAGAGTTTGTCTGGCACACAGTTAGAGTGGTATTATCAGCTCGAGAGCTCTAACATCCGCACCTGGACTGATTTAGCAACAGCTTTCTACAAGCATTACCAGTATAATTCTGAATTAGCGACTACTCGGCTACAGTTGCAGAATATGACTATGGGCTCTAAAGAAAGCTTCAAAGAATATGCTCAAAAATGGAGAGATTTGGCTGGCAGAGTCAAACCCCCTATGACTGATCGAGAATTAGTGGACATGTTCATGGGTACACTGACTGGCCCATTCTACAGCCATCTATTGGGAAGTTCCTCATCGGGTTTCACTGAACTTATATTGACGGGTGAACGTGTTGAAAGCGGCATTCGAAGTGGAAAGATACAGGTGGCTACCTCTGCAAGCACCAAAAAGTCCTATCAGGGGAAGAATGAATCAAATGTTGTGTACGGTCAAAGGGGTCGTAACAAGAAAAATCGTGACCATACTATTGGAGCAGTTACGATTGCAGCACCGCCATCTCAAAACTTCCAACACAGACAGGACAGACCAAGAAGATAGTTTACCAAGATCAATATGACTTTAGCACAAGCACTGCAGGGTATGCTAAAAGCAAATTTGATTACCCTCAGAGATCCTCCTGCAAATCCCAACACTACTTCTCCTCGTTATAATCCCAATGCCAGGTGCGCATATCACTCTGATAGCCCCGGGCATGATACAAACGATTGTTGGTTGTTGAAGAATAAGATTCAGGATATGATCGACGCTGGAGAAATTGAATTTGATCCTCCAGAGACTCCTAATATCATCACTGCTCCTATGCCTAATCATGACAAGACTGTTAATGCTGTGGATGACAATTCTCACATTTCTAATGTAGCTGACTTAGTATCTCCTCTCTTGACCATCAAGAAGAAGTTGTTGCAAGCTGGTTTATTTCCAGGTTGTGCTGAAAATTGCGATCTCTGTATACCCCGACCCAATGATTGCTTGAAGTTGAGGAGTGGTATTCAACGGCTGATGGATGATCGCACAATTCTCTTCGAAAAGATTCCTAAGGTGGAAAACCCTATTGAAGAAATATTTGTGATTGCTAGGTCCAAAGTTCCGGTGAAGATTACCGCTACTAGAGTGCCTGTGAAGATTACTGCTGAGTCCAAGGTAGCTCCCCTAATTATTACTGCACCTGGCCCAGTACCATATTCCTCAAGCAAAGCCATTCCGTGGAATTACGGAGGTGATGTTTACATCCACGGCATAAAGCAAGTTGATAATTATGCTAATCCTAATGACATTGTTGGGACTAGTAAAATTACTCGAAGTGGAAGGATCTTCTCTCCAGAAATCCCACCTCCCTCCCCGGAAACTCGAGGAAAGGAACCAGTAACCAATCCTTCTCAGTCAAGGACACCGGTCGAAGTTACTATCGAAGATGTTGCCAAACGGGAAATGGAAGAAATGCTGAAAATCATCCGCAAGAGCGATTTTGATGTGGTAGAACAGTTGGGGCATACTCCGTCTAAGATTTCGATGTTATCCTTGTTGTTATCTTCTGAATCTCATGCCAATGCATTGATAAAATTCCTGAAGACCGCTCATGTACCTCAGGAGACATCTGTCGATCAGTTCGAAAACTATGTTGCTAACCTGACTGTTGACAATGGCCTAGGCTTTTCCGATGCTGACTTGACACCAGCAGGAAAGAATCATAACAAAGCTCTGCACATCTCCATCGAGTGTAAGGGGATCACCTTGGCTCATGTGTTGATCGATAATGGCTCTTCTTTGAATGTGCTACCGAAAGCTGTACTCGATAAGCTTGACTGTAAAAGCATTGAACTGAAGCCTAGTGACGTTGTGGTGCATGCTTACGATGGTGCGAAGAGTGTTGTCCGTGGTGAAGTGGTTCTCCCTATCAATATAGGACCTCAGGTTTTCAACACTATCTTTCACGTAATGAACATTTGTCCTGCCTATTCCTGCTTGCTGGGACGCCCTTGGATTCATGGGGCAAGTGCTGTAGCTTCGTCTCTCCATCAAAAACTGAGGTATCCAATAGAGGGTAAGATCGTCACTGTGTGTGGGGAAGAAGAGTATATTGTCAGTAGTGTGCATACCTTCAGATACGTCGAGATGGATGGTGAATTCTTTGAGACTCCTTCTCAGTCATTTGAAGTAGTTCCTCCGACCAGTCCTGTCCTTAAGCCAACTCCCCTTGTGCCCAAGGTTATTCGTGCTCCTCCTGCTATGATTTCTCTGAAAGATGCTCAAGCCATGATTGAAGAGGGTGGTCATACTAGTTGGGGTCAACTGATCGATGTACCGTACAAGTCTGATAAGTCTGGTCTGGGGTTTAACTCTGAAAAGATAGTCAAAGATCAGATTAATGCTGTAGAAGATGCTGATAGCGATTGTGACTTGGATAGCTGGATTTTCCCAACAATTGGTGACGGACTCAATAATTGGAAGGTTGAAGACACTATCCCGATTTCCTTTAGTCAGGAGTAATTGTTATTGTCTATTTTAGTGTTGCAAATTTTTTTAAATTTTACGATTGAACTTCTTAAAGCATTGTGTCTATGCCCGGGGCACAATAGCTAATTTGTTAAGGGTTTTGTCATTTTCATAAGCATATTCACATTCAATGAATCAATGGACTTTTTGCATTCAAATATTGCGCTCTTTATCTTTCCTGTCATCTTTTAAACAAGCTATGTATTCTTACACACACTCACGTAACAAATTGCAGATCCATATCCACTATGGATTCTGTTGATAATAATTATGCTACTGTTCATTATGACTTTGAAAATCCGATCTACCAAGCCGAGGATGGAAGTGAGGAAGATTGTGAAGTACCTAGAGAGCTTGCCAGACTGTTACTGCAAGAGGAAAAGACTATACAGCCGCATGAGGAATCAATTGAGACTGTAAATTTGGGTACCGAAGTAGACAAGAAAGAAGTCAAAATAGGAGCAGGCTTGGAAAACAGCGTCAAAGAAAGATTGATTCAAATGTTACATGACTGTATAGAGATTTTTGCTTGGTCTTATGAAGACATGCCAGGACTGGATACTTATATAGTAGTGCATCGTTTGCCAATGAAGGAAGATTGTCATCCTGTTAAGCAAAAGGTTCGTCGCATGCGTCCTGAAATGTCCGAGAAAATCAAAGTCGAGGTTATGAAACAATTTGATGCAGGTTTTCTGGCTGTTACTTCTTATCCTCAATGGGTTGCTAATGTGGTACCAGTGCCAAAGAAGGATGGTAAGGTGCGAATGTGTATAGATTACAGAGATTTGAATAAAGCGAGTCCCAAGGATGACTTTCCACTTCCGCACATTGATGTTCTGGTAGATAACACCGCTCAACACAAGGTATTCTCATTCATGGATGGATTCTCGGGTTATAACCAGATTAAGATGGCACCTGAGGACATGGAGAAAACTACGTTTGTGACGCAATGGGGCACTTTCTGTTATAAAGTAATGCCATTCGGTTTAAAGAATGCGGGGGCAACGTACCAGCGTGCTATGGTGGTTTTGTTCCATGATATGATCCATCATGAAATAGAGGTATATGTGGATGACATGATAGCCAGATCTCATACTGAAGAAGAGCATCTCGATCATTTATACAAACTGTTTGAGAGGTTGAAGAAATACAAGTTGAGATTGAACCCGAACAAATGCACCTTTGGAGTAAGATCCGGTAAACTCTTGGGCTTTGTTGTCAGTAGTAAGGGATTTGAGGTTGACCCGGCCAAGGTGAGAGCTATTCGAGAAATGCCAGTTCCCCGTACAGATAAAGAAGTCAGAGGTTTCTTGGGACGTTTGAATTACATTGCCCGATTTATTTCCCATTTGACCGCTACTTGCAAACCCATCTTCAAATTACTGAGGAAAAATCAAGAGATGATATGGAATGATGAATGTCAAGAAGCTTTCGACAAAATCAAGAAGTATCTCCAAGAACCTCCAATTCTGGTGCCACCAGTAGAAGGAAGACCTCTAATCATGTATTTGACCGTGTTAGAAAATTCAATGGGGTGTGTGTTGGGGCAACATGACGAGTCTGGTCGAAAAGAGCATGCCATATACTACCTTAGCAAAAAGTTTACCGACTGTGAAACAAGATACTCATTGCTCGAGAAAACTTGCTGTGCTTTGGCTTGGGCTGCTCGCCGACTAAGACAATATATGTTGAATCATACCACTTTATTGATTTCTAAGATGGATCCTATCAAATATATATTTGAGAAACCTGCCCTCTCCGGAAGAATAGCAAGATGGCAGATGATTTTAACAGAGTATGATATCCAATATACCACTCAGAAAGCAATCAAAGGAAGCGTGTTAGCTGATCATTTGGCTCATCAAGCAGTTGATGATTACCAATCTATGAATTTTGAGTTCCCAGATGAGGATGTCATGCTTGTTACTAATTATGAAAAACCTGGACCAGATGAAGGACCCGAACTAGGATCCCGGTGGACTATGGTTTTTGACGGATCTTCTAATGCGTTGGGCAATGGTGTTGGTGTTGTAATTATTTCTCCCAAGGGTTGCCATACGCCTTTCACTGCTAGACTATGTTTTGATTGTACCAATAATATGGCTGAGTATGAAGCATGTATTTTGGGACTCAGAGCTGCTATAGACCTAAGAATCAAGTTTTTGAGTGTGTACGGAGACTCAGCATTAGTAATCAGTCAGATCAAAGGAGAATGAGACACTAAACATCCGAATCTCATCCCTTATCGAGAGCGGGTGATGACATTAATCCCATGCTTTGAAGAGATTACATTCGAACATATTCCACGAGAAGAGAATCAGTTGGCAGACGCATTGGCTACCATGTCATCTATGTTCAGAGTCAGATGGGATGATGAAGCTCCCAGGATCACCATTGAACGATTAGATGAACCAGCCTATTGTTATGAACTTAATACTGATGGAGTAGAAGAGAAACCTTGGTTCCACGAAGTAAAAAGATATTTAGAAACTCAGGAATACCCGGAAGGGGCATCCATCAATGACAGAAAATTTATGAGGAAGTTCTCCGCTAAATTCTTTTTGAGTAATGGGGTATTATACAAACGTAATCATGACTCGACTCTGCTTCGCTGTGTGGATAAAAGGGAAGCAGAAAAGATTATGGAAGACACACACGATGGTATTTTTGGGACTCATTCTAATGGACATACGATGGCCAAGAAGATTCTGAGATCAGGGTATTATTGGTCTACCATGGAAGCTGATTGCCACCATCACTCCAGGACCTGTCACAAGTGCCAGATCTATGCGGATAAAGTACATGTGCCTCCTGCTCCATTAAACGTGTTGACAACCCCTTGGCCCTTTGCAATGTGGGGCATTGATATGATTGGAGAGATTAAACCTACTGCTTCTAATGGACACCGTTTCATTCTTGTTGCTATTGATTACTTTACAAAGTGGGTGGAGGCAACCTCATTTGCTTCTGTCACCAAGAATGTGGTGGCACGGTTCATCAAGAATAGTCTTATTTATCGATATGGCATCCCTGAAAGGGTTATCACGGACAATGGCACCAATTTGAACAACAAGATGATTACTGAGCTCTGCACGCAGTTCAAAATAAAACACCATAACTCTTCTCCGTACCGGCCGAAGATGAACGGCGCCGTGGAGGCTGCTAATAAGAATATCAAGAAGATCATACAAAAGATGACAGTAACATACAAAGACTGGCATGAGATATTACCCTTTGCTCTTCATGGTTATCGCACTTCAGTGCGCACTTCGACAGGGGCAACTCCTTTCTCTTTGGTCTACGGAATGGAAGCTGTTTTACCAGTAGAAGTTCAAATTCCCTCTCTAAGAATTATGAAAGAGGCAGGTTTAGACGAGGATGAATGGGTTCAGACTCGACTCGATCAGATAAATTTGATTGATGAAAAGAGACTTCCGGCTGTTTGTCATGGGCAGATATATCAGAAGCGCATGATCCAGGCATTTAACAAAAAGGTCAAGAGACATGTGTATCAAATTGGCGACTTGGTGATAAAGCGTATCATTCTACCACAAGGTGATCCCAAAGGCAAATGGACCCCCACATACGAAGGACCATTTGTAGTTAAGAAGGTATTCTCTGGTGGAGCCATGATACTTGCTACAATGGATGGCGAAGATTTCCCGCATCCTGTGAACGCGGACATAGTTAAAAAATACTACGCATAAAAGAGACCCGCTAGGTCGACGTATCTAGGCAAAAGTAAGGGCATCCCGGTGAACCAAAAGGGTTCGGGCAAAAATTAGGGATAAACATATAAAAATGTACACCCGGCAAGTCGAAAACTTGAAAAGGCGGCTTGGGCAAAAAAGGGTATCCTGGTGGACTGAAAACCTGAAAAGGCGGTCCAGGCAAAAATTAGGGATTAAAGCGTATGACTATGTCCCGTTCCCGGTCAGCTTCACCCAAGTCAAAAGGACTGAACAAGCCAAACACTTTTATCCGACAGCAGGAGATGAGAGGCTTGAAGACATAATGACAGTAGTGGAATTAAAATCAATAGGACTTTTTCTGCATAGCTTTCTCTTTGTTTTCTTGACAACTTCCTCTTACTAGGATTTTTGTCTCGCTGTACACAAATTGCCTGTTTATAGGCCCTCTGTCAAAATCAATACAATTTTATTTCCAAAAAGATGCTTTTGTTTTACTTTCTCTGTTTTGTTTGCATAAACGTCCGTTGATTTGATTCGAATGAGTATATGCGTTTGAACATGATTGATGTTTACCGAAAATACATGCATAAAATAGCAATAGCAGTTACTAAAAGACTTTAGGGTCGAGGATAAGGTCTAACCATGCTTTCCAACAAGTCCGGTTACAAATCCTTTCCCCAGCAAAAACCAGTTATTCCCCAGAAGAAATTGGCATCACTAGACAGACTGATCATCTCTTCCATCCCCAGCCAGGCTCTGTTGAATGTTTCTACCATCAGACAGAAATCAAGTATCCCCAACTAAGAAAGGGTCATCAATACAAATATCTCCAACCAGAATATTGGGATTTATTTTCCCTTGGAAAAACTTTTCAGACGCATAATTCATTCATTACATCATTTCACAGCATACGCAGACATACCATGTTCGCATTTATTTTCGAAAGCATAAAACATCTCATGCATCATGACATGGCATGAGGCTAACTTTATTTTTCAGGTTAATTATCCTCCTGATACAGTCAAAATAAAGATCCATTCAGACGGACATCTTTATCGATTACATTCAAGATTCAAATACATCTTTCGGATATAATCCGTGTGAACATTCATTCTGATAAACACTCGGATATCCTCCTAATGGTGGCATCTTTAAGCCCATCCCAAATATTTATGGCAAATACAACATATACAAATATTATCAGATACCACCTAACGTACGATTCATTCTGATTCAGCCCAACATATGATTCCTTCAACTACTCCAATACGGTCTAGCGTACGACCCATTTGGATCTTCAAATCCTCAGATACTACCTAGCGTACGGTACATTCCGAGTTCCTTAGATACTACCTAGCGTACGGTACATTCCGAGGTGTAGTCTAGCGTACGACTACTTTCTTCTTCAGATACAGCCTAACGTACGGCTCATTCTGCAACTCAGATACGATCTAGCGTACGATCCATTCTGATTCTTACTTCGTCAGATACAGCCTAACGTACAGCTCATTCTGCAACTCAGACATGATCTAGCGTATGATTCATTCTGATCCTTTATCCCCAGTGAAGTCGACAGCCTAATGGATGACTCACTATACGGTCTAGCGTATGACCCGGTGTGGCACCCATGTCTTCAAATTGGTCTGATATACGACGCACTCTGAAGCTCTCATCATCAAACTTCCTGGATGGCATCTTTAAGCCCATCTCCATCAAGACTAATTAACAAGTGCAAATTTTTGGGGCATTCTAAGTGTTCAATAATCTTCCACCTCCACGAATGGTGTACATACCATTCTAACTCTCTCGGTTCAAGAATATTGAACAGGGGCAGCTGTCATACCCCAAAATTTGCCTGTTAATCTTGCAAGGCATTTTTTTAAGGCACTCCAACTCATTTTTTTCAAGACATTGATCTCAAAGGAACAAAGACCCAGCACACAGGTGGCCAAATCCAGAAGATGGCCTAAACTGGCTTGCTCGCTAGGCGAGCAAATCCTTCGCCTAGCGAACCCTTCGCTACACCACTCGCCTAGCGAAGCTTGCGAATACCAGAAATTTTGGGCTTCATTCTGAGCCCATTAGGTCACAAAAATTCATTATAAATACCACAACTTCAGTCAGAGCCGGGGGACGAAAAACAGACGGACGGACGGAGACAGAGAGAAGGAACAGCAAACCCTGGAGGCTAACCCAAAGAACTCAGAGCAACCCTAAAGGAAACCCTGAAGGAAACTCATCTGCACAAAGGTTACCTCCACCCAACTCAATCCGGCGCCAACCCTAAGAGTGACTTGCCAATTCAAGGTTGCAATTCAATTGCAAACAGGTTTGCATTACTATTACCGCTTTATGTTCCCAATTTACATGTGATATTATAATTGAATTCATAAATATATTTGAGGTTTTGCATGTGGATTTAAATATGCCTGAATATCTTGAATGTTTAACCATGTAATTTCTGTAATGGACGCCATAGGGTTTGGAGCTCGCTGAAATCGTACTGTTCTAAAATTCAAAACCCGCAGCCGTTCGCTAGCACATCGCTAAGAGAACATGTAGCGAGCGTTCGCTAGGCCTTCGCTAGGCGAGGCAGCAGCGAACATGACAGTCGCTGACTTTTCTGTTCTGATCTTTGCTCATCTAACATGTTTTATTATCACCATGCATTGTTTACCTGACATCATTACTGTTGTGATTCCTTTTGGTTTGGTGCAACTCTTGATTGCACCCTGATTTGGTATTCTGACCTGTTTTACTGAATTTTGTAAGGGTTCACATATTCCCGGAAAAGGTAGCTTGCTAGGTATTCCACTTTATTTGTGGGATACCCCTTGTGGAGATTCATCCTAATTACCTAATTGATTATAAAATATTGCCTTTGAATATGTGATCTTGGACCTCTCTTTGTTGCTTCATGGTATTACGGTATTACGGTCATGTCCCGCGAATGTGGGGATACACTTAGCAAAGACCCTTCGGTTAAATCATCATGTCCCTATAAGATAAATCATAGTCCCTCGGATGTTGCCTGCGAATATATGATTTTTGTCCCTCGATGACCCGTCGTTGTAGCCTACGGTTAAATGATGATCGTTCCTTCGAATGCTAAGGTATCCTTACAGATGTTGCCTTCAATGACCAATCGATGACCCTACGATGTCCCGTTTACATCCAAAGGATAAAAATACTTACTTCTCAATAGAAAGGACAGTTTTACCCTCATAAGGATAGGAAGTGCCCATAAAGACCTTGGGTAGGTATAACTCTTAATTGCTAACTCACAACCTAAAACGTTTTTCATACATCACACTTTGCAAAACATCTACTAGAAAATCACCACTTGGTATACATTCATACTAGAATCATTGCCAAGTTATATTTTTCTAAAAAGCTTTCAAAATTAAACGAGATAAATACTTTGTATACATTCGTACAAGAATCATTACAAAGTTAAACTCTCTTTTCAAAACATTTTCTAAGCAATTCACAAACACTTTTTCAGACAAGGAAAATAACATAAGTGATCAAGCAATTAAGAGCCCATGGATAACCATGGATACAAAGAGTGCTAACACCTTCCCTTTGTATAATGTACCTCCCGAACCCAAAATCTAATTAAGGTCTTTCCTGTTCTTTTCCACCTTTCCTTATTGGATAAAAGAAAAGTCGGTGGCGACTGTTGCTATCTGCGACATTTGCTTTCCAAAGCAAAAGCACCCAAAGTCAGTTCACCGTATGACAATGAGGCTCCAGAAGGCAATGCATGAAATTTGCTAAAGCACGCGGATCCACAAGGAAATGTATGAAGGTTTCCAGAGTATGAAGCTCCACAAGGCAATGCATGACACTTACCAGAGCATGAGGCTCCACAGGGAAAAATAAAAGAAAAGGGTTTGCCAAAGCATGAAGCTCAATAGGACAATGCATGAAAGTTTCCAGAGCATGATGCTCCATGTGGAAATGCATGAAATTTTCCAAAGCATGAGGCTTCACAGGGCAATGCACGAAGATATTGGATGTTAAAGATATCAATGTTTTCTCCCAAGAGGATATGTATTGTGAAATAATGATTGTTGAAGTGTTATTCATGGGGAAGAAGACTTGAAAATCATTTGATTTGAATTGCACTAAAGTCTATGAACGGAGGTGAATACTTTGAATAATTGGGGTCTGCGTCCCGTATTAAATGGTACTCAAGGCAAGGATAGGAATAACTGTTCTCATTCTTCTCGGTTGCTTAAGGCTCATTGCACATGATTTGCATCATAGCTGACAGGTGTTGATAGGAGAATATTTTTGTTGTGCTTGAGGTCCAGAGTCTTCAGCCTTGAGATCTTGCAGTGCAATTAAAGAAGGCTAATCTTATCAAATGATCAAGAGGCTTTTGATCACTTGATTAAATAGGGAAATTAGACATGTTTCAAAAGACTAGTTTGATCAATGACGACTTTGATCAATCAGTCAGTCAGGGATGAGATCAAATTATACAAGCACAAAGACTTTTATGTCTAAAAACCTAAGGAATAAAAGGGTTATTAATCATGTTAATTTCTAAGATTAAAGTTAATCAAGTGCTAATCTAAGTCTAATATTAACATGTTTATTATTTTCCACAAGATCTAAATAAGAATTAATCTAAAACTAATCTTGCAGGAATTCTAATTAAAGTCTAAGTGTATGATTATTATTTTAGCAATTTTCAATTAAGAACATGAACTATTAGATTAAAGTTAATTAAATCTAATTAAACTCTAAAAAAATTCATGGAATTTTCTAAGTAACCATATCAAAAATAAAAATGTAAAAAAAAGGTATTAAAACGCTTATTGACTAAAAATGTAAATTGAATCATTAAAATGGGTAAAATAAAATAAAAAAAGAAGAGCTAATACAAAAATAATCAAAATAGTGGGGTGCATGGGTCTGTAGGGCGTATGGCTAGAAAATCACAATTGGGCCTAGCCAGAAGCCCAAGGAATTGTCATAGTTAGAGTGTGTTGTGCATGCTAGACAACAGGGTGTGAAGCAGTTTATTTGGGCTTAGTGACCCAAGCTCACATAAATTGTCAAGAGAGGGTGGAGAGTATCTGAGTTAATCCAATCTCCAACTCACTGTGTTCACGTCTCTCTCTCTCTCTCTCTCTCTCTCTCTCTCTCTCTCTCTCTCTCTCTCTCTCTTAAACTTTAACCAACACCGGAATTGGCTTCGTTGCGTCGGTGGTGGCGAAGTTAAGTCAAAATGGTTACTATAATCACCAAATAAAGCCTTTCACACTCTGCTCCCTCAATCTCGCCCCAATTTCAACAAACTCCCTTAAAATTACCTGAACCGCACCATATTGCTCAAGAACCATAAATTTAAGAATTGAAATTAAACTAGGAAAAAGGCCTAATCCGAACCCAAACCTTAGGGGTTTTCATTTTCTGTGTTGGTTTTCTGTGTTTGTGAGGTTAATTTGGTGAGTTCCCATTTTCTGCGTTAGTTTTCTTTTTGTGGGAGAACTATGTTCATTAGATTTCCATAAATGAGTATACGATCCTTGAAAGTACATAATCCGTACCAATTTCCTCTTCTGTAAGTATTGTACTCACATAAATAATGCATCAAGGGTTAGGCTTCATTGATGTTGAGTTAGTTTAATTGAGTTGGGTTCAGTTATGTGATGTCAAAATGAGTCACTTGGTGATTCATTGAAGCTATTATGTTAGGACTTGGTGAACCAATGATGGATCTCCTGTAAATGTACTTGTTGGTTATGTAGCTATTGGTGGCATTATTGGCTCCGGTGTACGAATGTGTCCCCTATGTATAGTTCTATCACTAACATTGGATGTAAAACTTCCATGATGAGATGGTTATGAGGGGGTTAGATTGGATTGAATTTTATTAGGGACTTTTATTATGATTAGTCATGATTAGCTATTAACTATTGATTAATTTGATGTTGTATTGCTAGAATTGTCATGTTTGTGCTTGAAGCAATTATGCCAAGGCAAGTTAGTTAAGTAAGTTTTGAATGTAGTAGAAATGAAGATCATGCTGCATGTTATGCTGGTTTATTATGAATGCCTTGATGTTAATCCTAATTATGTGTTGTGTGGTGCATATGCCAAGGAAAGTTAGTTAAGTTAGTTTTGAATGTAGTAGAAATGAAGATCATGCTACATGTTATGCTGGTTTATTATGAATGCCTTGATGTTAATCTTAATTATGTGTTGTGTGGTGCATGTTTAATGTGGTATGGAATATTAACAAGGTCATTCATGAACAAGAGGACTCTTTGAACAAGATCAAGTCTCATGAAGGATTTGTGAACAAGAGGAGACTCTGAATAAGATGGCTTAAGAATGGAAAAGATGTAGGACTTAGGGTTAAGATTAGTGTTTGACTTTGGTCAACTGGTTGACCAAAAAGTCAATAGTTGACCAAAGTCAACGGTTAGGTCAAAAAGTGTAGTTTTGTGTTGATTTGTAAACTTGGTTTTGGATCTTGTAATGAATGATCTGATGACTTGTAATGAAAATTATCTTCTTTTGGATTAATTGTGTATTGTAGGTCAAGTAACCAGCCTTTACTTCATGATCTTAAATCTTGAACATGATTTTGTACTTGAATATGACCTTGAACTTGAAAGCTCTTAATTTCATATCCTGCCATGAAAAATCAAATATGATCATCAAATAAGAATGAAAGTGGCTAACAAAAGTTATCCCTTAATGGTTGTCATACCCCAATTTTGTTCGGGGATTTTAAATTCATTTGAAACATGTTTATTTGTCAAGTTTTGTATTTTTAGTCATATGCATTTTTATCATAAAAACATCCACCATGATCATACATATATACATTATAGTAAAAAACTCAACATAAAGTCAATATTTTACATGTTGGAGAAATTTACTAAAAGTGTACTTTTTATTATTATGCATTTTGAAAAATAAATTCATGATCATTTGATTTATCATCAAAATATCCATTAATCAGTTTTATGCATCATAAAATAAAAATCAATGTTTCTAGAAGGTCAAAAATGTCTCTCATTTATTACATCATTATTTCATGCATATATTACATGATTATTCAATGCATATTTAATTAAATAAGTTTCTAAAAGGCACTCACATTCTTTGCATAATTCCTAAACTACCTTTTTTAGAGCCTATAAATAAAATCATTCTCATTCACAAATCTCATTAAGAATCACTCATAAGAATAAGCCAAAACTTTGTACACATTTCTCTCCAGTTTTCAAGTCATTTTTTTTTCTTCTTTATTTAGGCAGACTTTTAATTTTTGTGTATTTAATTTTTTTTGCATTATTATTCTTGTGCACTTAATTAGTGCCTTAATCATCACAATTTTGCATGGAAACTCTATTGATTCAAAATCAAGAGTTTAAAGTGTCATTGAACCTCCATGAGCAAAAAATGATTAAATATGATTTAATTTTTGTTTATTTAATTTTCTTTTCATTATTATTCTTGCTACACTTAATTAGTATTTTAATCATCATCATTTTGCATGGAAACTTCATTGATTTAAAATTAAGAGTTTAAAGTGTTCTTGAACCTCCATGAGCAAAAGTTATTCAATATAATATAATTTTTATTTATTTAATTTGATTTGCATTATTATTCTTGTTGCACTTATTTAGTATATTAATCACCACTATTTTGTATGGAAACTCCATTGATTCAAAATCAAGAGCTTAAAGTGTTCTTGAACCTCAATGAACAAAAAGGGTAAAATGCAAATTGATGCTTGCTTTACATAAATAATGTATCCAATACCTCTACAACATCACCCCAAACATGAATTCATAGTTCGTTTGTCATTAGGATGAATAAGATGACCGAATCAAGCAAATATATATTGCGGCATTTTTGTTGATTTTAGATTTTTTGTTGTTTATTTAATGATTCTAAATATACCATTATGTTCGTGAGATCGAGTAGATAAACTCTCATTATTTATTTGTTTAATTCCGTAAAAAATTGAGAAAGTTATGATATTTTTACATTTTTGTTGGAACATTTTTCTTCCAGTTTTATTGCTACGAGAATAATAATGAAATGGCGGATTGAGGAAGATGAAGTCCCGCCCACAGTCCCTAATTGCTCAGTGCACCCATGTGAGACTCCCTCCTTTGAGCCTAGAGCATTTTTCTAGCCCAATTTTTAGTCTATTTTTGTCTTTTGTATATTTTTTTATTTATTATTTTTCTTATTATTGCTTTATTTATTTATTTCTTTTTCTTTTTTCTTTTTTTTCTTTTTTTAATTCTTTTACCTCTTGTATTATTAGTGTGCCCCCTCCCTCTTATTATTTCTTTTATATTTTTTTAATTATTGCTTTATTTTTTAGTTTACTTTATTGTATTTTTTAATTGATGCATAATTGTTAATCCAAAAAGATAAAATGACTCTTAAAATTAAAGTTTCAAAAAATACTAAAAATCAAAGGTGCTTGATCAACATCAAGTACATTTTTCAAAATTACACCAAAACCTTTCCAAACTAAAACCAATCGCTTAACTTCCATTAACTTTCACAAATAAAATCAATCCTTTGAAAAATTCAACTTGGTCAACACCAAGCCATTTTCTTTAAGGGTAATGCTAACTTGTGCCCCAAGAGCACAAGTTAAGAGATAAATATAGTAAAAAATTATTGGAAATTGTGTCTTAAGTTTAATATAATTTTATAATTAATATTTTTATTATTTTTTTTAATATAAATTTTCTATTTGTGAGTTTTTTAACATGTGCCCCAGGGGCACATGTTAGCATTACCCTTTCTTTAATAAACACCTCACACCATTTCATTTCTGTATCGTTAATCAAATGTTTGATCCAACGTGAAGTCATTTTTCCAATTAAACATAAAAAAATACTTAACCACTATTTAACACTTTTGAAATAATTGAATGGAAGGAACGAGGTGTAGTCCACAAGCTTCGGAGAGTTAGGATCCGAGATGTAGTTCTCGTCAATCCAAACACTCATCATCCTTATATTAATTTCACAACGCTTAGTAAGCCTCAACTAAGTATCAAGTGTGTTTTCTAAATTCAAACTTAAATACATCTAAGAATATCAAAACTCTTTCACAAGTAAGATGAAAAAGGAACGGGGTGTAGTCCACGAGCTCTCAAGAGTTAGGAAATGAGATATAGTTCTCGCCCTTCCGAACTCTCTTATCATCCAAAAAAAATTCAAACCAATCAAACTCTTTTCTTGTTGCCGTGTGATTGATCCTCAAACCATTTTCATAAACTAAAGGTATTTTGTCTCGAGACGATGCAAAAACAATGTTTCATCCACTTGAATGTGTGAGTAAGTGTAGCGGTGTATTCGTCGCTATATGATTTATCGATTAAACCATAAGCAAGGTATACAATGAAATTTCGAGTCGCCACCGCACTTTTATTTATCCAAAGGATTGGCTAAAAAGCGAACAAAAGCCTAAGAAGTTTTACACGTAGAAAACTAATAAAAAGATCAGAGAGTCTGGGTAAGGGGTAAATTATGCAATGGGAAGGTGTTAGGCACCCATCACGTCCTAGGTACTCCTAGGGAGCCCTTTTCACACTTGTTGTATAAATTGTTATTTGTTATGACATAAGATATTGTGCAAACATGATTGGGATGGTGAGAAAAGAATATACAATTTTTTATTGGGTTTGAACGGATGAACCCGTTGCCTACGTACCTTCCATCAAAGGTAAGGATCAAAACGCCGTAGTTCGGCTAAAAGATTTCCAAAAGTTAGTTGGGTTCAATTTTAAACACAAACCCTAAGGTCTTACGTTATCCACAGGAGAAAACTCAACCTTATGTAATCAACAAGTCCACCATGTGAGAACAGCTTCAACTTGCCAGGGAGGGGTTAAACCTATAATAGGCAAGGAAGACTTACAATTCAATCAACTAAGGACAAAGGTGAGATTAACATCAACCACTAAGATAAATCAAACCTATAGCTCATGTATGAAAAGATTAACAATGGACAAAGCCAAAACAAGTGAATGGGGGAAGTTAATTGATTGTGATTATGAAAAGGGAGTCAAAGTATGATTAAGATTAATTCAAAGAAGTATTATGAAATGGAGTTTGGAAAAAGTCAAGGACTTGGGTCCAGGTTTTCAGTTTGAAAAGTATGAAGATGTTTGCACAATATCTATGTCAAGTTTGGAATCAAAGTGTGAAAAGGTTTAGGACATAATGAGGATGAATGGATGGAAATGGATTGTAAAACTTCTTAGAAGGTTCACCTCTTGAGATCATATAGGGGATGATCCAAGTGTGTCCTTTGGAATGAACAATGGATACTAACAAACAAACAAGGATGAAATTCAAACAAAGCGGATACCGGATGCCAAACACTGGTCTTATACCAATCTCCTAAAACAGAATGGGATATCAGAAGCCACTCAATGGTCTTACACTAATCTCCTCAGAAGAAAACAAAGATGAAATATGGAAGTCAACTGCCAATCTATCTGGACTTAGGTCAACTGCACATATGCTCATAGGAATACCAATGCCACATTACAGGGACTTACAATGGATCCTCACATACAAGAACAAAAGCAACAATATGATCATAGGAAAGCAGATGCCCACTTACAGGGACTTATAACTGCATCCTCACATACAAATCAAACAGATCAAATTATGATCACAGGAAAGCAGATGCCAGCTTACAGGGACTTATAACTGCAACCTCACATACAATCAAACCAACTTATGATCACAGGAGAGCAAATGCCAACTTATGGGGACTTACAATTGCATCCTCACATAAACAAAGAAAAGCAAAACATGGACGTCAGATGCCAATCTATTTGGGCTTACTCTAACCTCCACAGTATGGTCCTAGGAATACAAATGCCAACTTACAGGGACTTACAGTTGTATCCTCACATACAAACAAACAAAGCAACATGTGATCATAGGAAAGCAAATGCCAACTTACAGGGACTTACAATTGCAACCTCACATTCAAGCAAATGCATCAAGCAAAGATAAGATGAGTGGCCAAGGTGATGGTCTTATACTCACTTCCATATCATAGGAGCAATGGCCAATGGATGGTCTTACAATTGTCCTCAATGGGTAAACAAACAATGACAAGTCACAAAGACAAATGAGATGATTATGCATTAATGAGCAATGAATGATGATAAATGCACAAAGCATGCAAGCAAACATGTGTATATGAAGCAATCAAGCAATCAATGAGAATCAAACAGCACACTCTATAGCCAAACAAGGAGGCTCACACAAGAGGGTTAGGCACTGAGGCCAACTGGAATAGGGTCAAAAGTTGCTCTTAACCTTGCCATTGAGAGGCTAAGGTGAAGCAGATGAAAGGAGATGAGGGGTGTGCCTCATTGCTCTTATCCCTGATCAGGGAGAGCATTTTAAATATCAGAAAGTGTGGGAGTTCAGAAAGTAGGAACTCTCTCCACATTATTGACTCGATTGATCTTGGGTTTTGATCTCAATGCTACAACCATGTAATGGGAGCAAGGAGAAGACTCACTGAATAGTAGGGGATAGGCTACTTATCCCTTTGATCTACCAATTACCTTATTTGAAGGACTTTTCCTGCTTGGGACAAAATTTAAACACACACAAGCATTGCCTCTTAAGGAGGACTTCAGACAGTTGCCTGGCCAAGTAACAGGCCAGGTCTTCCAGACTACATGAAGAAAAGGAATTATACCTCAAAGCAAATTGCTAAATAGCAAAGCAAAGCAAGTTCAAAGAACTTAAGCAACTAAGGGTACCTGAAATAGTCAAACCAATCAGTAAACAGTTCAACAGTTAAAACAAAAGGAAATGAATCAATACAGAGGGACAATGTGCCAAGCACAAGACTCAAACTATATGAGTCATACCACCTACAAAACAAAGGTTAGCACATGATATATAATCAAGCTCAATCAAATTGGTATGATCTTTGAGGCATTGTTGCTTAACCTGAAACATGAACTCAATCATAAGCCCAAAAGACCACTAGGACAAGCCTAGGGTCAAAAATAAATGAGAAAGTCAAAACAGCAAAGGAAAGTCAACCAAAGTCAAGTTCAAACATTTAAGAAGCAAGCACAATTGGTCTCAAGTTCATATCATGCATCAACATCATTTCATAAACAAAAGAAGGCAAAGCATGGCAAATTGGTGCACATAGAAGTCAACAGAAAGACTTGCATTAAAAGTCAACTCAAACATTTTCAAAAATCACCAAATAATTCATGATCAATCCTAACACTTAGCATGGTAAGCATGTAAAATTTCATCACAATTGGACAAGTGGAAGGCAGTCAATGAAAATCATGAAGTCAAAGCAAATTTGAATATGCTCAATGAAGTCAACAGAAGGACTTAGCTCAAAAGCAATCATAATCAATTCCAAAAATTATCAAATAATTCAGGGTCAATCACAATCCATAGCATGGCATGCATATAAAATTTCAGCTCAATTGGATCGTGGGAAGATGGTCAATTAAAATCAGGAAGTCAACACAATTTCAAGTGTGCACAAAGAAGTCAACAAAACATGTATCAACTTCAAAAAATCATAACTAAATGAAAACAGATGAGAAATGGATGGGATTAACACCAATGCAAAGCTCAAGATGTCTAGTATGCACATGTAAAATTTCATGATCATCCAATAAGATATGAGAATTTCATGAATGAAATGGCAAGATGTGTCACACAAAGTCAACAATTGACTAGGCAGAGAAGAAAAATCTCAAACAATTAAGAAATGGCATGATTAAATCCAGGAAAATTCACACATCAACTAGACGTATAAGAGATGGCTCATGCAAAATTTCACATTAATTGGAAGCCAGAAAGCATGTCAACAAAAATCATGAACTTGCATATCAATGGTGTGACACAAATTGTCACACCCTACTTCCAAAATTCATATCTCACAAACCACATATGATAAATGCACAAACTCTACATCAAAACAAGCATGAATGAGTGTAGATTAACCACAAAAAGTTTCAGGGTCATTGGATGCATCATCATTATTTCACAAAAGAAATGGCAAAAGGTACAAATTAAGCATACATGTCAAGAAACCTAGAGCCATTAAAAATCCAGCCAGCCAAAAATTCAATAAAAATCATGATAAAATAGTAGACATTTATGTGATCATGATGGAAAAAATTTCATGAATTTTGGAGTTGAAACGAGTGAGAAATGAATTTTAGAAGTTGAGTAACAATTTGAAATGAAATGAGCAAAAGAACATGATTCAATGGTCAAAGGTGGTTGACCGAGTGGCATTTTTGAAATTACCACAACAACTAAGCCAAACGCAGCGTACAGGGTATGGGAAATGAAATGTTCTCATTGGTTAAAACCAATGGAACAGTAACTCGGACCAATCAATGTTCATGTTTTCTGGGCAGCATTTTCTCTTAGGGTTTGTATGCAGCAGCATGGCATTTCATGTTATCACCATAAAACGAAAATCAAACATAACTTCATAAACAGCATGGCAACCAACATTCATGCAACACCAAGCAATAATACAGCAAACACGGTTCTGGGAAAATCTGGAAAATGGCTCTAGGGTTTTGGACAGCAACAGCATGTGTTCATCATCAACAATCAAACATGGAAATCAAAGTGCCCAGAAATCACAGATATGCATACTAATCAAACCAATGAAGCAAACACAAGCATAATCCAAGCATGGTTTTCATGAAATCATCATCATTAAAGCACATCGAGCACAATCAAGTTTGAGCATAAAAAATGAAATCCAGATTTCGCATGAATGACACAACCATTTCAAGTGAGACAAGTTGCAAAGGATTCAGCATTAAAAGATCTATCTAAAGCAGCTCATAATTTGGTAAATGAAGAAGGTCGAGCACTTACTTGAATTTGAAGCAAATGGAGAATCAGTGGTTCTTTTGATGATACAAGTGCAAACAGATGTTCTTTGTGCTGTGGAATGATGGATACTTGAGGTAGGTTAGCTCAATGATGCCTGGAAACTTCCAAATCTCGATTCACCATTGAAGGTCCATGAAGAAACAGAGCTCGAAAATGGTTGTGCAGTTGTGGTTTAAGGGTTCAAAATGCTCCCAAAGGTTGGCCAGGTGATGAAGGAAGCAAGAGTGGCTCGAGGGTTTGGAGTTTTGCTCAGAAATTCAATTTTGGTGAAAATGCAAATTGAGAGAGAAGAGAGAATTCTGGTCGTGGGAGGCTGCTACCAGGGTTACAATGGCCAGAAAATGCAACTTATATTTGCTGTTTAAGCTTGGCTAATGATGTGCTAACAAGGATTAGCTTAAATGAAGTGAAATGCATAATTTGCTAATTTGAACCAATGCACATGGAGGGTGTAGAGGTCTGCACGAATTGGGCCTTTGAGCATGCTTCAAATATCAATTAAAACAAATCCCAAATGGCCAAAGTGAGTGAAAATGTTTAATTTCAAAAGTCAACTTTTGGTCAAACTTGAATTTAAATGAAACAAGTCCAAAAATGCCATTTTGATCCATAGATTTTTGGTACATGAAATTTATATTTTTGGAAAGAGGAGATGAAATGTGGTTTGTAGGAAAAAACCCCACCAAAATTGGCCAAATGGTTTATGAGATATGGCCCTTTAAAGTTCACAAATTTTTTGAAATTGAATTGATCATATCTTGCAAACCATACATGGGATTTGAGAGTTCTTGGACTTTTTGAAAATGGGAGAACAAGATCTTCAACTTTCATGTTGGGCAAAAATTCATTTGGAGCTTGTATCATGATGTAAGTTTAAGATCAAGAAGTTTCCACTTTTGGCAGTTGAAATTACAGGTCCACTTTCTATTTCTGGAAATTTTCTGTTTGACTTGATTTTCTTCCATGATGAGGTTTGACATGATATATGGGGCTTGTATAAGCATGAATGAGCTCCTTCAAATCAATTCCATCCATCAAATCATTGATTAAATCAACAGTTGACCAAGTTTGACTTTTCTAGGGTTTTGGGTGACTGGAGCATTTCTGATGAATTCCAAACCCTAATTCCTTGAGAACTTGATTTCAAATGATGTCCCAATTCATATGAACTCTTGATTATTGATCATGGTGCCCAAATTCTGCAAGAATGGCCACCATCCACTGCTTTGACTGACCAATGACTGACTTTGACCTAATTGCTGATGATTGCTTCAACTGCAAGCAACAAGGTTAAACTGACAATATTTTTGTACTTTTTGGTTAGTAAACATATGAAAAGCAAAGATATACAAATGCAAGGCATGCTTGGTGATCAAGAACCACACTCACAAGGCAAACCAACCACTAGGAGGGAAACTAGGGCATGCAATGATCCTTGAAGCCATGATATGATATGATGTGGGCCATGAGGGATCTTAGGGCCAAAATTGGGGTCTTACAGATGCCCCTATTTAAGGTCATTCTAGCCGGAGAAGTGAAGTTTAGAAATCTTCATCTCGACGCGGTAGAATGGGCTTAAATAACAGTAATGAGACAAATTTTGGTCCCTAAGAGACCTCATGATGCAAATGTATGCATGCAAAAGACACAAACTCTGTGGGGAATATGATTCACACAGAAGAAAAGACGATCCATCGGAGTAATACACTCACCAGGAACAGAGACTCTAACAAGACTCTAGTTGGGGAAAGACAATACTGACACAGCGTGAACAAGACACGACTCTGATTAGAGAAATAGAAAACAGACTGGAGACCTCACTGGGGAGTGAAGGACTCACACTGGGGAAAAGAATTCCAAAGGAAAATAAATCCATTGGAGAGACACAAGCTGACTCCTGGGGAGGAGTAACAAGAAAACTCCACTGAGGAAGCACCAGAGAAAATGAGATGTCACCGGTATAAGGGTAACAAACTCAGGAAGGAACACCAAGGATACCGGGTTGTAGGTATGTAACAGGTGACCGACCAAAGACGTGAATTGGTGTGTGTTCCAAAACACTCATCATCCTGAAGAGAGCGAAAGCAAACTTGTTTAAAGGATGGATAAAAAAGCGTGAATTGGTGTGTGTTCCAAAACACTCATCATCCTGAAGAAAGCTAGAACAGCAGACTTGTTTAGGATGGATGTTCGATTCCATAAGGAATACAAACCTTACTCGACTGGGGAAGATCAACAAAGGATTCCGACCAAAGAGCGCATGAGACATATTATTCATTACCGGCAGACCGTGAATAATACACTCGCACGGAAAATTATCCTGAACCGGCTACTGGGTTGTTTATAGGATAAGATCCGAAGACGTGAATTGGTTTTCACTCCCAAAACACTCATCATCCTGAAGAAAGCTAGAACATCAGACTTGTTTATAGGATGGACATTCGATTCCACAAGGAATGCGAATCTTACTCGACTAGGGACACAAACCCAAAGAGTGCATGAGACATATTATTCATTACCGGCAGACCGTGAATAATATACTCGCATGGTAAGAAACACCAGGGATACCGGTTACTGGGTATATAATAGGTGATCTACCGAAAACATGAATTGGATTTCACTTCCAAAACACTCATCATCCGAAAGGAGGGCTTGAAAAAGCAAATAGACTTACAGGATGGGCATTCGAATCCACAACGGGAAAACGAATCTTACTCAACTGGGGACACAAACCCAAAGAGTGCATGAGATATAATATCCATTACCGGCCGACCGTGGATAAGATACTCGCATGAGATATATTATCTATTACCGTCAGAACATAGATAATAAACTCGCATGGTAAGAAACACCAGAGATACCGGTTACTGGGTATATAATAGGTGATCTACCGAAACGTGAATTGGATTTCACTTCCAAAACACTCATCATCCAAAACACAAACTGGTTAAAGGATGGATATTCGATTCTACAAAGAATACGAATCTTGCTCAGCTGGGGAAAGTCAACAAAGGATTCCAACTAAAGAGCGCATGAGACATATTATTCATTACCGGCAGACCGTGAATAATATACTCGCATGGAAGATTATCCACAACCGGTTACTGGGTTAATAAAGGATAAATCAACCGAAAAGAAAGGCATCGGGATACCAAACTAGGTATATAATGATGACCATTCAAAGGGAGCAACAGACATTACCAACAAGAGGGTAAATGAAAGGAGATCTGCTGAGGATGCATTGATGGAAATCAATGATCCGGGGAACACAATCACTGACAAAAGGTGAAAGGACCCGCTGGGGATAAAATTGCTAGCATACGGCAATTATCCACAAAAGACTTGCTAGGGATATAAGTGCTTATCTGAGCAACTTATCCAAGCAAAGGAAAATCAACATCAAAGACTAGATGAAGATAACCACAAAATTAGGGTTTACGTCTACCGAATACGGGGTAGAAGACCAAAAACTCCACGTGGGGATAGAACAAGTCACAAATCCGCACGGGAAACCAAAATAGGGTTTAACAAACCACAAACTGCTGGAGAGCAGGAAAATAGGATTTACGACTACCAGTATGAGGGTAGAAAACCAAAACTCTGGCTGGAGAATAAAAGGTGTATAACCACAAATTCTGTCAAGACAACCAGGAAGAATAGGACTTATAGCTACCGGTTCGTAGGTAGAGGCCCAAAACTACTCCACTGGGGAACAACCCACTGGGAAGCACAAGACATTTGACAAATAGCCAATTCGGGAATAATCCGAAAAGGCAGACTGAATCAATACACGTCCTAATGAGGATATAACTCAAATAGGAGCATCCATCCCAATATATGTGTTGGGAGGAAACGGAAGAAACCGTCATCCACGAGGATATATCTCAGTGGGGAACTGTAGAAAGAAAGACAAACATTTTCTGCTTATGGGCTGACTCTATATGGAGAGATTTATAACACCCGACATCTGCTTGGGGAGATCCGTAAAGAGATCTATATCACCATAGCAGGAGACACGACAAACAAAAGATATATGGCGAGAAATGCAACATGAATATCTAAATGTTTCATGAATATGCATGAATATGCGTGTTTATGTTTGATGAATGCTGACAAAACAGACATATCTAACACAAACAGGTTCAGGAATCAAACACCCGGTATTATACTTCCAGGGGAAAAACCAGCTGGAGAGCCAATCTGCGGAGATCTACATGCTGAAAAGTCAAGATCTGCAGGCACTGCTGAAGAAGCAGAGGGTCAAAGATATCGGGAAACCAAATCTCTGAGTGATGGATCAGTAGATAACCCAATCAGGGCACAGAAAGTCACAACAGGCAAAAGGTAGCCACAAAGACGAATCTGTAGGGGAACAAGAGAAGTCCCAAAGTATCTGCCGGGAATCTCAGTGTCAACTGAGAAACAAAAGACGCATTATACAAGCACAAACTGCTGTAGAAGCAACTCCACATAATTCCACTGGGGAATAACCCACTGAGGGAGAATGATATCATCCAAATAGAATCTAACTGCATAAGCAACTCTACTGGGAAAACTGTCGGCTACTCTCTTGGGGAACAAACCACTGAGGGAGGACAGATCAAACAAGTAGATTCTGCAACGAACCACTCCACTCGGGGAGAATACACATAGCAAACTGATCACAACAAGTAGATTCTGCAATACAAGCCACTCTACTGAGGATCACAAACAGTCAGGAAATCAAATCCGTTCACTGGAGACCAAAGCCAACATCCAACCATACAGGGGATTGAAGAAGTATTCAACGGGCAAGACTGCCACAACAAACACTCTGCAGACTAAGCTGAGGAAAAGATGGTTGAAAACACTGGGATATCAACCCAAATCAATCAATGAGTAGGAAAATAAATCCTGCTCTGCTGAGGAGAAAATAAGCACTCTGATGGACAGATAGCAACAAATCCGCGGACGACTTCGCCGGGGAAAAGGTAAAGTACCGGGTATCAAACTGCTGAGTTACCGAGTCTTCAAAAAGAAAGCGATCGTGCTGAGGAAACAGACAACTCCGCTGGCAACTACGCAGGGAAGAGTGATAACAACTCTGCTCGCGAATCCGATGGGGATATCAATAACAGCTCTACTCATGACTGTACTGAGGAGACAAATAAAGTCTGGGGCAGGCGACCCACTGGAGAAAGTGACGGGGCACCAAGATGACAAACCATCAACCGTCGAAACTTCACAAGAAAATACCCATGCTGGGAAAACTGCTGCTGGAGAAAGCGAGGTCTTCAACAACACTCTGCTTGCGACTATACTGGGGAACAACCCCACCAACAACTCTGTTTGAGGAACAACCCCAACAAAGATCTGAAGAAAGAAGATACAACCAAACCAGGAATATGAATAAATGTCTTACCTGTTGGAAATCATGCCACCCACGGGAGAGCACTGAGATATTCTTGAGTATCCTTTCAATCTTGTGAACGTTCACTTTGTTTAAAACAATATTTTTTGAAAAATTTATTTGTTTAAAACAATGACATTTTATCAATTTAAAACATGCAAAACATTTGTTGAATTGAAACAAATACGAGTGCAAATAATTGGATAAAAAGCTCAAATTGATTTGATGGAATGGTAGCCTGCAAATGGCAAGACCCCATAGATCTGTACAAATTTGAAATCAGTGATATATATTGGAAGAGGGCTACATTGAACATAATGATCCTTTCTCTACCAATTTGAATCTCGATGTATCCGAAGCTTCGGCTGACGACGAATCGAGAATCTTCTGACGAAATGACGACTGATGAACCAGAAAGTCTTGTCAGGATGCAGTTACTTGCCAAATCCCTAATTTTTGCCTAGATTGCCCCAGGGTGAGGTACTCAATCTAGCGGGATGCAAATATATCCTTTTTTTCAAGTCTCTAATTTTTGCCTGAATTACCCTTGCGGGTTCTCCACCGAGACGCTCATTTTTGCCTAAGCCGCCCTTTCGGGTTTTCAACTTAGCGAGCAATTCTGTTTTTTCATTTGTTTTTTTTTATTTGCATATACTTTTTTTTTTTTTTTTTTTAGGCAAAGTATCTCTTAACTGCATCTGAATTCACAGGACGAGTGAAGTCCTCCCCATCCATTGTTGTAAGCATCAAGGCTCCGCCTGAAAAGGCTCTCTTAACAACATATGGACCCTCGTAGTTTGGAGTCCACTTGCCCCTGGAATCGGGCGCGAAAGACAAAACTTTCTTGAGCACGAGGTCACCTTCTCGGAACACACGAGGCTTGACCTTCTTATCGAATGCTTTCTTCATTCTCTGTTGATATAACTGACCATGACACATGGCAGTCAATCTCTTCTCTTCGATCAAGTTCAGTTGGTCATAACGACTCTGAATCCATTCAGCATCAGTCAACTTGGCTTCCATCAAGACTCGCATTGATGGGATCTCCACCTCTACTGGGAGAACGACTTCCATGCCATAAACAAGAGAGAAAGGGGTTGCCCCTGTTGAAGTGCGTACAGACGTACGATATCCATGTAAAGCAAATGGCAACATCTCATGCCAATCTTTGTAAGTGACAGTCATCTTCTGGATAATTCTCTTGATATTTTTGTTAGCAGCTTCAACAGCCCCATTCATCTTAGGTCTGTAGGGAGAGGAATTATGGTGTGCAATCTTGAATTCAGCGCACAACTCATCCATCATCTTGTTATTCAGATTGGATCCATTATCAGTAATGATCCTCTCTGGCACACCATAACGGCAAATCAGCTGGTTCTTGATAAACTTCACAACCACCTGTCTGGTTACATTCGCGTACGAAGCGGCTTCAACCCATTTGGTGAAGTAATCAATTGCTACGAGAATAAACCGATGTCCGTTGGACGCTTTCGGCTCAATCATGCCGATCATGTCGATTCCCCACATAGAGAAAGGCCATGGTGATGAAATCACATTCAGGAGTGTCGGAGGAATATGAATCTTATCCGCATAAATTTGACACTTGTGACATTTCTTCACATACTTGCAACAGTCAGACTCCATTGTCAGCCAATAGTAGCCTGCTCTCAACATTTTCTTAGCCATGGCATGTCCATTGGAATGAGTACCAAACGAACCCTCATGGACCTCAGTCATCAATAGGTTTGCTTCGTGTCTATCCACGCATCTGAGCAAAACCATATCGAAATTTCTTTTATACAGCACTTCACCACTGAGGTAAAAACTGCCTGACAACCTTCTCAAAGTTTTCCTATCTTTCACAGATGCCCCAGGCGGGTAGACCTGGTTCTGGAGGAAATTCTTGATATCAAAATACCAAGGCTTGTCATCTTCACTTCTTCGATTGCAAATATGTGAGCTGGTCTGTCCAAGCGCATCACAGTAATGTTGGGAACATCATTCCACCATCTGACCACAATCATGGAAGCAAGCGTTGCAAGGGCATCTGCCATCCGATTATCCTCTCGAGGAATATGATAAAATTCAACTTTTGTGAAGAAAGTTGAAATTCTCCTTGCATAATCTCTGTATGGGATGAGACTAGGCTGATTCGTCTCCCATTCACCCTTGATCTGATTGACAACCAAGGCCGAATCACCATAGACATCAAGATACTTGATTCTCAAATCAATGCATTCTTCAAGTCCCATAATACAGGCTTCGTACTCCGCCATATTATTCGTGCATTTGAAAGTTATCCTTGCTGTAAACGGAATGTGTGAACCTTGAGGAGTAATGATCACTGCCCCAATTCCATTTCCATATTGATTAACAGCGCCATCAAACACCATCGTCCATCTGGAACCCGGTTCTGGACCTTCATCAAGTGTAGGCTCATCGCAATCTTTCATCTTCAAATACAGAATTTCCTCGTCCGGGAAGTCAAACTGAACAGACTGATGATCTTCAATCGGCTGGTGCGCTAGGTGGTCAGCCAAGATACTACCTTTGATAGCTTTCTGAGCTCGATACTCAATATCATACTCAGACAACAACATCTGCCAACGGGCAATCCTCCCAGTTAAAGCAGGTTTCTCGAAGATATACTTGATTGGATCCATTCTGGATATCAACCAAGTTGTATGATTTATCAGGTACTGGCGCAAACGCTTAGCAGCCCAAGCCAAAGCACAGCACGTCTTCTCAAGCGTAGAGTACCGAGACTCACAATCAGTAAACTTCTTACTGAGGTAGTATATAGCAAACTCCTTCTTCCCTGATTCATCTTGTTGACCGAGTACACAACCCATCGAGTCTTCAAGAACTGTTAAATACATAATTAGAGGTCTTCCTTCCACAGGCGGAGACAAAATCGGAGGTTCAGACAGATAATCTTTGATACCGTCGAAAGCTTTCTGGCAATCCTTGGTCCAATCATGAGACTGATCTTTCCGGAGGAGCTTGAATATCGGCGCACATGTGGCAGTCATGTGGGATATAAATCTGGAAATGTAGTTCAAGCGGCCAAGAAAACCTCGGACTTGCTTCTCAGTTTTGGGTGCAGGCATCTCTTGTATTGCTTTGACCTTTGCAGGATCAACCTCAATACCTCTTTCACTTACCACAAAACCCAACAACTTGCCGGAACGGACTCCAAAAGTACATTTGTTCGGATTCAGGCGAAGTTTGAACTTCCTCAAACGCTGAAAAAGCTTCAACAAATGCTCAACATGTTCAACTTCCGTTCGGGACTTAGCAATCATATCATCAACATAGACTTCTATCTCCTTGTGCATCATGTCATGAAACAAGGTAGTCATAGCTCGTTGATACGTGGCTCCGGCGTTCTTCAAACCGAAGGGCATCACTCGATAACAGAATGTTCCCCAAGGTGTGATGAATGTTGTCTTCTCCATATCCTCTGGTGCCATCTTGATTTGATTATATCCGGAAAATCCGTCCATAAAGGAAAAGACTTTGAATTTGGCTGTATTGTCTACCAACATGTCAATGTGTGGTAGAGGGAAATCATCTTTTGGGCTAGCTTTGTTCAAATCTCTGTAATCAACGCACATACGGACTTTTCCGTCCTTCTTAGGAACAGGCACAATGTTGGCCACCCATTGAGGATATGTCGAAGTCACCAGAAACCCCACATCAATTTGCTTCTGAACTTCCTCTTTGATCTTCACTGCCATATCTGGATGAGTTCTTCTGAGCTTCTGCTTCACAGGCATGCACTCAGGCTTCAAAGGCAGGAAATGTTGCACAATATCTGTATCTAAACCTGGCATATCTTCATAGGACCAAGCAAAGATGTCGGAATATTCTCGTAGCAAGCTGATCAAATCTTCCTTGACAGACCCTTCAAGAAGTGCCCCAATCTTCACCAGGCGCTCACAATCCTCAGACCCCAAGTTGACTGTTTCCAAGTCTTCGAGATGCGGCTGAATGATCTTCTCTTCGTGCTCAAGGAGACGGGTGATCTCATCAGGAATCTCTTCAACGTCATCTTCTTCTGCCTCAAATACAGGGAATTCAAAATTGGGAGATGGCGTTGGATCATTATGTTCAATGGGTTTTAGGATCAACCTGCATAATGATTTTGGTTAAGAAAAACTTCAGAATTTAAACAAGCAAATCATTATGCAGATGAAAAATGTTTGCTTTTATTTTTGTTTTTGTTTTTATGGTTTTTTTTTGTGATCACTGATTTCATGAAGAAAAGCAAAAAGTGAAAACAAAGGAAAAACAAATGTTTAACAATGCGAAAATTGAATGAAAACATCATTGTATATATGCTTTGCCAACAATGTCATCACTTCTCCTTTTGGCATGGGAGAAGGGTTTTAAACAAAATGAACAATTACTCTGATCTATGGATGACTGTAGGAACATCTACAGCGACCCAATTGTGGCAGACACCACCAGGAATAACAAAATTGTTCAAGTCTTCTGCATCTTCTTCTTCAATGATAGCAGCAGCTTCCTCTTCTGCAGGTTGATCAGCATGGATGAATCCTCCACTTGTGAACAAACCTTGCTCGTTGCATGCCCCAGAACCATAGCCAATGCCAGCCCGGGATCGGTTATCTTCAAGTTCAAGCACTTTCCCTAATCCAGCAACTGCACCACATTCAATGGCCAGCTTAGCATCACGGTAGGAAGTGAATGAAGGAGACTTCTTCTCGATTGGTTCATCAATAGATAAAGCTTGGAACTGAGTTCCAACTTCATCCTCAGCGTCAATGTACGAGAAAGAAGACAGATGGCTAACCAGGAGAGCCTTTTCTCCCCCTACTACAACCAATTTCTTGTTCTTGACAAACTTCAGCTTCTGGTGTAGGGTGGATGTCACGGCGCCTGCCTCGTGAATCCATGGTCTGCCTAAGAGACAGCTGTAAGATGGATGGATATCCATTACTTGAAAAGTAACCTGGAAATCACTTGGTCCTATCTTGATTGGGAGATCAACTTCCCCAATCACGGTCTTGCGCGACCCATCAAATGCTTTCACAACAACCCCACTCTGCCTCATAGGAGGACCTTGATATGACAATCTGGAGAGTGTGGATTTCGGCAATACATTAAGAGAAGATCCAGTGTCCACCAACACATTGGACATTGCATCAGATTTGCAGTTCATTGAGATATGTAAAGCCATGTTGTGGTCTCTTCCCTCCTCAGGGAGATCAGCGTCACAAAAGCTCAAAGTGTTGCAAGCGGTAATGTTTGCAACAATACTATCAAACTGCTCAAGGGTGACGTCGTGATCGACATACGCCAGATCCAAGACTTTCTGCAGAGACTCCCGATGAGGTTCTGAATTCAGCAGTAAAGAAAGAATAGAAATCTTGGAGGGCGTGTGTAGAAGCTGGTCTACAATATTGTACTCACTCTTTCTGATAAGCCTCAGCATCTCATCAGATTCTTCATCAACAATGCCGCTTGGGCCAACTGAAGAAACAGGAGTCTTTTGTACGGATGAGGAGGGTTTGGCAACATCAAGTGCCGGATTCTGAACATTCACAGCGGTTCCCACGGGGCGCTCAACGGTATCAGAAACAGTAGCCTTTGGAGGCGCAGAAAACACACGACCACTTCGGGTCAACCCACTAACATCAGCAATAGTGGTTACGGAAGTGGAAGGCAAAGGCACTTCGACCCCATCCTGGACAGCAACAGGATTGTACCGGAATGGCACAGCTCGATCAGATGAATAAGGCACAGGGCCGGCAGGTTTGATAATCAAAGAAGGTGGAGCCTTCGACTTGTTGCTATTGTAGCGAATAACAACCGGTTCGGGCAGCTTGAACACTGGTGATATGACATTCACTTCAGGTTCGACTATATCAACATTGCGATTCTGGAGAATCTCAATGGTACCTTCATTCAACAACTGTTGAAGCTCTTTGCGGACCTGGTCGCAACCCAAGCGATTAACCGAACAAACACGGCACTTGTCGTGGTTATGCTCCAAATAGCTGTACTGACACAGCATCTTATGTAAATCAACCAACGACTGCCTGATGTGGCTGACATACTTAACCTTGTATTTCCCAAGGCATTCCTGAATCATGTTCACAGACTTCCCATGCGCAGGCAATGGGTTCTTGGTGATGTTTGGGCTTGAGTCCTCGAAACTCAGGATTCCACTTCTCATAAGGTCTTGCACCTTATTCTTCAATGGAAAGCAGTTTTCTACATTGTGGCCCGGAGCACCGGAATGGTAGACACAATGCTGGTCTGGTTTGTACCACCATTGCGGGTTTGCAGGAATGGCAGGAGGATCCCTGGGAGAAACCAATTTCCTTTCCAACAAGGAAGGATAAAGCTCTGCATATGACATAGGAATTGGATCGAAGCTGATCTTCTTCCTATCATAATTCATGTTAGCTTGATTGGTTGTACTTCCACGAGGCTGGTAGGCCTGTTGCTGTGGACGCTGCTGTTGTTGCTGGTATTGCGATTGTTGATATTGCTGCTGATGCTGATATTGCTGAGGCTGATACTGCTGAGCATTATCTTTGAAAACAGGTGCTATATGAGCCACCTGATGCTGATGTCCGGCACGACGTGCAGGCTTCCTCTGAACAGAGGGTCTTCTATGCTTCGGCTGAGATTGCACGGCATGTGCTTCGCCTTCTTTCCTCTTAAACGCTCCATATCGTTTAGAGGAAGAACCATCATCTTTAGCTAATCGTCCTTCACGGACCCCTTCTTCAAGACACATCCCCATGTTCACCATCTCGGTGAAGTCAGAGGGAGCGCTAGCCACCATTCGTTCATAGTAAAATGAACCAAGAGTTTTCAGAAAAATCTTGGTCATCTCCTTCTCTTCCAACGGTGGGGTGATTTGAGCTGCCAGCTCACGCCATCTCTGGGCGTACTCCTTGAACGATTCCTTGTCTTTCTGGGACATGGACCTGAGTTGATCTCGATCAGGCGCCATATCAACATTGTACTTGTATTGCTTGACGAAAGCTTCGCCAAGGTCATTGAAAGACCGAATGTTAGCACTGTCCAGGCTCATGTACCATCTGAGCGCGGCACCAGACAAACTGTCTTGAAAATAATGGATCAAGAGTTGATCATTATCAGTTTGCGTTGACATCTTCCTGGCGTACATGACCAGGTGAGCGAGTGGACAAGTGTTCCCCTTATATTTTTCAAAGTCTGGGACCTTGAACTTGATCGGTATCTTGACACCGGGAACTAGGCACAATTCGGCTGCAGACTTGCCGAAGAGATCTTTGCCTCGAAGAGTCCTCAATTCCTTTCTCAGCTCAAGGAATTGATCGTTCATTGCGTCCATCTTTTCATGAACATCTGAGCCCTCAGAAGCCTCAGAGTGATAGATGGTGTCGTCTACCCTAGGCATGGTATGCACGACAGGAGGAGCGGGAACAGGGACCGGGCTAGATGCCGGCATTTGAACAAATGTAGGAGCTGGCAGATCAGGCATGAAGCCTGGAGGCATCCCCCAAGGAAAACCGGGAGGCATGGCATTGGGCTGATGGGCACTGACTGGCACCGTTGAAGTAGCTACTTCTGAAATAACCGTCCTTTGAACAGGAGTTGCTGGCTGTTGAGCAGGCTGGTTCTGAGCAGCAAGGAGTTGCTCCATCAAAGCGCCAAGTCTGGCGACCTCTTCTCTTAGATCTCGGTTCTCTTGCTCCAACTGTTCCATGATTCTGGCAGAGTTGACCCTTGTATAATACCGGTGAGTCAGCTTGTCTTCAAAATAAATGAAGAGCAAAGGTTAGAACCAGAAGACCAGAAACAAAGGGTACCTGTTTATGCGAGAATGATGCATGGAATGCTTGTGCAAATGCTTTGTTTTCAAGGAACCCTTAGGGTATTGTTTGCAATATTTTGAATATTTAAACATTTTGATTGCTCATGGAAAATATTTCATTCAATATATTAAGACAAAGGAGTACAGCGTTTTTGATTCATTACAAAGAGAAAAGGTAAATGACATCCTATGGATCCCTAGCAGCTCGGGATGCTGGAGGACGAGAAGTGCACAACTTCTTGATCTCTCTCTCATAGGCAGCCTCCATATCAGCTTTCTCTTTTGCAAGTCGATCATACTTCCTTTTCCAGAATTTGGATGACTGAGGAAGCAGAGAAGTCCAAGTGTCGTTCGGATCGTCGATCACTCGGTGCTCGAGAAATTCAATCATAGCATCCTTCTCCTTGAGCTGCTGCAGCAATTCCTTCCTTTCACGGATCCAAGCACGCGAAAGGTCTTCTTCTCTCAACTCCTCTACACGTTGGGTAGGGAGGGTTGAAGGCCCAGCCACATCCAACAGTGTAGGTCTCGGATGATCGTACGGCATCAGGTAGGTGGCAGCTCTTTGTCTGACCCAAGAGGTGTATGGCTCCAAAGCAATGCAGTTCTTTGGACCCAACTCATTCCTACTCTTCTTATGAATACTGCGCCAAGCACGGACAAATCTGGCTTTCAGGCCTTGGGGATCTTTACCCTCCTGAAAGAACACACCTTCTAACAGAATGTTATTAGGTTTATCCTTTAGGGGGAACCCAAGCTGACGACGTGCAAGAATAGGATTGTAGGTAATCCCACCACATGTACCAAGAAGAGGCACATTAGGGAATTCCCCACAATAGTCGATGATCTGAACGGTATCATACACGCGATCATACCAGGTGATATCATCATTGGTGAGAGACATGAGTCTCTGAGACCACCGTAGACATCCCTTGTTCTCCTTGAAAGCAACTGTCTGCGGCAAGTGCGAAATAAACCACTTGTACAGCAGGGGTAAACAGCAGACAATAACTCCTCCATTCTTCATATTCCTCAGATGCAAAGAGACATAAGCATCGCCCAACAAAGTCGGAACTGGATTAAGGACTGAAAAGATCCTAATGGCGTTCATGTCCACGAACTTGTCGAAGTTGGGAAATAGCACCAATCCATAGATGAGCAACACGAATAGAGCCTCAAAGGCATCCTCACTCATGGCCTTCCCATAAAAGGTAGCTTGGGCAATGAGGAACTCGGAAGGAAAACCCTGAATTCCGCCTTTGGTAGTCAGATTAGCTCCAATCAGATCTTCATCTATGTGCAACAGACTAACAATCTCTCGAGCAGATGGAATACTCTCTAGGCCACTGAACGGCACTTGATCCAGAATCGGAATTCCAATAAGATGAGAGTATTCTTCCAAAGTCGGCAACAACTGGAAGTCCGGAAATAAGAAGCAATGATGCAATGGGTCGTAGAACTGAGCCAAGGTACTCATCAATCCTTCGTCAACCTGAGTGGTGAGCAGAGGTAGAAGCTTCCCATAGCGAGCTTTGAAACCCAAGGGATCTAATACATACGATGTCAGATTCCTTAACTCTTTTACATCGGGCTGCTTAAAGCTGTACTTCTTTGTATGCCTTTTCGGTCTTTCCATGTCTGAAAATTTTGCAAATAACCCTTTAAGTTCCTTGAAAATTTTCTCTTTTGATGACATGAATGCGGATGAATGCGTGAATGTATGAATGCAACAAACACACTCAAGGATCAAACAAAGCACACCAAACAAAGGTCGTGGGAAAGCTCTATGTATCCCTAATATCAATCATCCATTTTGGTGGATTTAGGTTTTCACCTTATCGACACCCAAGTTCCATTGATATTAACGGTACATGAACCGGTTCTAACATTCTTAATATCAACCAGCCGCTTTGGTGGATTTTAGGTTTTACACCTGATCCGGGATCCATTGATATTAACAATGTTTGAACGACTCAACCACGAATCACGGGTTTGTTGAGAGTCACGAGCATGGAGTCTCGGTTAAGAACCACCCAAAGGGAGTGTACTAGGGTTTAGACCTGCCAGACATGTTCTATCAGAGGTTCCCATAATCATCGTTCCATCTTTCGAATATTATCGGAGGAACGAATACTCGTATTCCAAGAATATTCTCAAGAGAAACTCTTATGAGTGTAGTATCGCGTAACAATCGCATCAGAACTTACATCTGAACGACCTCTGCACCACGGTCCTAAAAATAGGCCAAGATGGGTTTGGTAAACTAAGGTCCTTGGCTTCTACGGCACATGATTGAAAGAATAATGCCTAACCACAAATAACTTGTGTGACATTATTAATCCAACATGACCTCCACCAAGTGAATGGACTCGCAAGTCAACTGGCTAAGGAATACTCCACACCAGTCAACAAGACTATGCCATTCTCCTATCCTAGAGTGCACTCGAGTTCGGGTATAGAACTCATCTCACAGATCACCAAAGCAAACAGCAATTGTATATCAAGCAATTCACACATTACAATCAATACAGTTATCCCAAATTGTACAAAAATATGTCATATAACAAATAATAATATAGCACAACAAGGGTGAAAAGTAGGCAATACCACCAAGGATTGTTCGTTATCCCCAGCAGAGTCGCCACTTTTCTGTAGCGGTGTATTCGTCGCTATATGATTTATCGATTAAACCATAAGCAAGGTATACAATGAAATTTCGAGTCGCCACCGCACTTTTATTTATCCAAAGGATTGGCTAAAAAGCGAACAAAAGCCTAAGAAGTTTTACACGTAGAAAACTAATAAAAAGATCAGAGAGTCTGGGTAAGGGGTAAATTATGCAATGGGAAGGTGTTAGGCACCCATCACGTCCTAGGTACTCCTAGGGAGCCCTTTTCACACTTGTTGTATAAATTGTTATTTGTTATGACATAAGATATTGTGCAAACATGATTGGGATGGTGAGAAAAGAATATACAATTTTTTATTGGGTTTGAACGGATGAACCCGTTGCCTACGTACCTTCCATCAAAGGTAAGGATCAAAACGCCGTAGTTCGGCTAAAAGATTTCCAAAAGTTAGTTGGGTTCAATTTTAAACACAAACCCTAAGGTCTTACGTTATCCACAGGAGAAAACTCAACCTTATGTAATCAACAAGTCCACCATGTGAGAACAGCTTCAACTTGCCAGGGAGGGGTTAACCCTATAATAGGCAAGGAAGACTTACAATTCAATCAACTAAGGACAAAGGTGAGATTAACATCAACCACTAAGATAAATCAAACCTATAGCTCATGTATGAAAAGATTAACAATGGACAAAGCCAAAACAAGTGAATGGGGAAGTTAATTGATTGTGATTATGAAAAGGGAGTCAAAGTATGATTAAGATTAATTCAAAGAAGTATTATGAAATGGAGTTTGGAAAAAGTCAAGGACTTGGGTCCAGGTTTTCAGTTTGAAAAGTATGAAGATGTTTGCACAATATCTATGTCAAGTTTGGAATCAAAGTGTGAAAAGGTTTAGGACATAATGAGGATGAATGGATGGAAATGGATTGTAAAACTTCTTAGAAGGTTCACCTCTTGAGATCATATAGGGGATGATCCAAGTGTGTCCTTTGGAATGAACAATGGATACTAACAAACAAACAAGGATGAAATTCAAACAAAGCGGATACCGGATGCCAAACACTGGTCTTATACCAATCTCCTAAAACAGAATGGGATATCAGAAGCCACTCAATGGTCTTACACTAATCTCCTCAGAAGAAAACAAAGATGAAATATGGAAGTCAACTGCCAATCTATCTGGACTTAGGTCAACTGCACATATGCTCATAGGAATACCAATGCCACATTACAGGGACTTACAATGGATCCTCACATACAAGAACAAAAGCAACAATATGATCATAGGAAAGCAGATGCCCACTTACAGGGACTTATAACTGCATCCTCACATACAAATCAAACAGATCAAATTATGATCACAGGAAAGCAGATGCCAGCTTACAGGGACTTATAACTGCAACCTCACATACAATCAAACCAACTTATGATCACAGGAGAGCAAATGCCAACTTATGGGGACTTACAATTGCATCCTCACATAAACAAAGAAAAGCAAAACATGGACGTCAGATGCCAATCTATTTGGGCTTACTCTAACCTCCACAGTATGGTCCTAGGAATACAAATGCCAACTTACAGGGACTTACAGTTGTATCCTCACATACAAACAAACAAAGCAACATGTGATCATAGGAAAGCAAATGCCAACTTACAGGGACTTACAATTGCAACCTCACATTCAAGCAAATGCATCAAGCAAAGATAAGATGAGTGGCCAAGGTGATGGTCTTATACTCACTTCCATATCATAGGAGCAATGGCCAATGGATGGTCTTACAATTGTCCTCAATGGGTAAACAAACAATGACAAGTCACAAAGACAAATGAGATGATTATGCATTAATGAGCAATGAATGATGATAAATGCACAAAGCATGCAAGCAAACATGTGTATATGAAGCAATCAAGCAATCAATGAGAATCAAACAGCACACTCTATAGCCAAACAAGGAGGCTCACACAAGAGGGTTAGGCACTGAGGCCAACTGGAATAGGGTCAAAAGTTGCTCTTAACCTTGCCATTGAGAGGCTAAGGTGAAGCAGATGAAAGGAGATGAGGGGTGTGCCTCATTGCTCTTATCCCTGATCAGGGAGAGCATTTTAAATATCAGAAAGTGTGGGAGTTCAGAAAGTAGGAACTCTCTCCACATTATTGACTCGATTGATCTTGGGTTTTGATCTCAATGCTACAACCATGTAATGGGAGCAAGGAGAAGACTCACTGAATAGTAGGGGATAGGCTACTTATCCCTTTGATCTACCAATTACCTTATTTGAAGGACTTTTCCTGCTTGGGACAAAATTTAAACACACACAAGCATTGCCTCTTAAGGAGGACTTCAGACAGTTGCCTGGCCAAGTAACAGGCCAGGTCTTCCAGACTACATGAAGAAAAGTAATTATACCTCAAAGCAAATTGCTAAATAGCAAAGCAAAGCAAGTTCAAAGAACTTAAGCAACTAAGGGTACCTGAAATAGTCAAACCAATCAGTAAACAGTTCAACAGTTAAAACAAAAGGAAATGAATCAATACAGAGGGACAATGTGCCAAGCACAAGACTCAAACTATATGAGTCATACCACCTACAAAACAAAGGTTAGCACATGATATATAATCAAGCTCAATCAAATTGGTATGATCTTTGAGGCATTGTTGCTTAACCTGAAACATGAACTCAATCATAAGCCCAAAAGACCACTAGGACAAGCCTAGGGTCAAAAATAAATGAGAAAGTCAAAACAGCAAAGGAAAGTCAACCAAAGTCAAGTTCAAACATTTAAGAAGCAAGCACAATTGGTCTCAAGTTCATATCATGCATCAACATCATTTCATAAACAAAAGAAGGCAAAGCATGGCAAATTGGTGCACATAGAAGTCAACAGAAAGACTTGCATTAAAAGTCAACTCAAACATTTTCAAAAATCACCAAATAATTCATGATCAATCCTAACACTTAGCATGGTAAGCATGTAAAATTTCATCACAATTGGACAAGTGGAAGGCAGTCAATGAAAATCATGAAGTCAAAGCAAATTTGAATATGCTCAATGAAGTCAACAGAAGGACTTAGCTCAAAAGCAATCATAATCAATTCCAAAAATTATCAAATAATTCAGGGTCAATCAAAATCCATAGCATGGCATGCATATAAAATTTCAGCTCAATTGGATCGTGGGAAGATGGTCAATTAAAATCAGGAAGTCAACACAATTTCAAGTGTGCACAAAGAAGTCAACAAAACATGTATCAACTTCAAAAAATCATAACTAAATTAAAAAAGATGAGAAATGGATGGCATTAACACCAATGCAAAGCTCAAGATGTCTAGTATGCACATGTAAAATTTCATGATCATCCAATAAGATATGAGAATTTCATGAATGAAATGGCAAGATGTGTCACACAAAGTCAACAATTGACTAGGCAGAGAAGAAAAATCTCAAACAATTAAGAAATGGCATGATTAAATCCAGGAAAATTCACACATCAACTAGACATATAAGAGATGGCTCATGCAAAATTTCACATTAATTAGAAGCCAGAAAGCATGTCAACAAAAATCATGAACTTGCATATCAATGGTGTGACACAAATTGTCACACCCTACTTCCGAAATTCATATCTCACAAACCACATATGATAAATGCACAAACTCTACATCAAAACAAGCATGAATGAGTGTAGATTAACCACAAAAAATTTCAGGGTCATTGGATGCATCATCATTATTTCACAAAAGAAATGGCAAAAGGTACAAATTAAGCATACATGTCAAGAAACCTAGAGCCATTAAAAATCCAGCCAGCCAAAAATTCAATAAAAATCATGATAAAATAGTAGACATTTATGTGATCATGATGGAAAAAATTTCATGAATTTTGGAGTTGAAACGAGTGAGAAATGAATTTTAGAAGTTGAGTAACAATTTGAAATGAAATGAGCAAAAGAACATGATTCAATGGTCAAAGGTGGTTGACCGAGTGGCATTTTTGAAATTACCACAACAACTAAGCCAAACGCAGCGTACAGGGTATGGGAAATGAAATGTTCTCATTGGTTAAAACCAATGGAACAGTAACTCGGACCAATCAATGTTCATGTTTTCTGGGCAGCATTTTCTCTTAGGGTTTGTATGCAGCAGCATGGCATTTCATGTTATCACCATAAAACGAAAATCAAACATAACTTCATAAACAGCATGGCAACCAACATTCATGCAACACCAAGCAATAATACAGCAAACACGGTTCTGGGAAAATCTGGAAAATGGCTCTAGGGTTTTGGACAGCAACAGCATGTGTTCATCATCAACAATCAAACATGGAAATCAAAGTGCCCAGAAATCACAGATATGCATACTAATCAAACCAATGAAGCAAACACAAGCATAATCCAAGCATGGTTTTCATGAAATCATCATCATCAAAGCACATCGAGCACAATCAAGTTTGAGCATAAAAAATGAAATCCAGATTTCGCATGAATGACACAACCATTTCAAGTGAGACAAGTTGCAAAGGATTCAGCATTAAAAGATCTATCTAAAGCAGCTCATAATTTGGTAAATGAAGAAGGTCGAGCACTTACTTGAATTTGAAGCAAATGGAGAATCAGTGGTTCTTTTGATGATACAAGTGCAAACAGATGTTCTTTGTGCTATGGAATGATGGATACTTGAGGTAGGTTAGCTCAATGATGCCTGGAAACTTCCAAATCTCGATTCACCATTGAAGGTCCATGAAGAAACAGAGCTCGAAAATGGTTGTGCAGTTGTGGTTTAAGGGTTCAAAATGCTCCCAAAGGTTGGCCAGGTGATGAAGGAAGCAAGAGTGGCTCGAGGGTTTGGAGTTTTGCTCAGAAATTCAATTTTGGTGAAAATGCAAATTGAGAGAGAAGAGAGAATTCTGGTCGTGGGAGGCTGCTACCAGGGTTACAATGGCCAGAAAATGCAACTTATATTTGCTGTTTAAGCTTGGCTAATGATGTGCTAACAAGGATTAGCTTAAATGAAGTGAAATGCATAATTTGCTAATTTGAACCAATGCACATGGAGGGTGTAGAGGTCTGCACGAATTGGGCCTTTGAGCATGCTTCAAATATCAATTAAAACAAATCCCAAATGGCCAAAGTGAGTGAAAATGTTTAATTTCAAAAGTCAACTTTTGGTCAAACTTGAATTTAAATGAAACAAGTCCAAAAATGCCATTTTGATCCATAGATTTTTGGTACATGAAATTTATATTTTTGGAAAGAGGAGATGAAATGTGGTTTGTAGGAAAAAACCCCACCAAAATTGGCCAAATGGTTTATGAGATATGGCCCTTTGAAGTTCACAAATTTTTTGAAATTGAATTGATCATATCTTGCAAACCATACATGGGATTTGAGAGTTCTTGGACTTTTTGAAAATGGGAGAACAAGATCTTCAACTTTCATGTTGGGCAAAAATTCATTTGGAGCTTGTATCATGATGTAAGTTTAAGATCAAGAAGTTTCCACTTTTGGCAGTTGAAATTACAGGTCCACTTTCTATTTCTGGAAATTTTCTGTTTGACTTGATTTTCTTCCATGATGAGGTTTGACATGATATATGAGGCTTGTATAAGCATGAATGAGCTCCTTCAAATCAATTCCATCCATCAAATCATTGATTAAATCAACAGTTGACCAAGTTTGACTTTTCTAGGGTTTTGGGTGACTGGAGCATTTCTGATGAATTCCAAACCCTAATTCCTTGAGAACTTGATTTCAAATGATGTCCCAATTCATATGAACTCTTGATTATTGATCATGGTGCCCAAATTCTGCAAGAATGGCCACCATCCACTGCTTTGACTGACCAATGACTGACTTTGACCTAATTGCTGATGATTGCTTCAACTGCAAGCAACAAGGTTAAACTGACAATATTTTTGTACTTTTTGGTTAGTAAACATATGAAAAGCAAAGATATACAAATGCAAGGCATGCTTGGTGATCAAGAACCACACTCACAAGGCAAACCAACCACTAGGAGGGAAACTAGGGCATGCAATGATCCTTGAAGCCATGATATGATATGATGTGGGCCATGAGGGATCTTAGGGCCAAAATTGGGGTCTTACAGTAAGCTAGTGACGTTGCTCGTGAATGTTGATTTGTAAATCCATTTGGCCGTGATGTGAACGTTCCCTTCTCCACTTGTTTTAGATAGAAAACAATATTTTTTTGTCGATTGACACAAGGTAGCTTTCGCTAAAATCGACCAGCAAAGAAACATTTTTTACCCATAACTACGTAGCCTTTAGTTCTTCGTCACACCCAAATATAGGTAGGAGCGAGATTCAGAGTCTCGCCAAGCAGCCTAATAAAAAATAAACCTTTCTGTCCCATATTTTTCCCTTTTAATAACTCAATAAGCCTAACATTTCAAATCTAACACTAATGCGCACAACTAACCAAATGGTTCTCGTTGAGTGTCCCTAAAGTTAGGGGTGCTAATACCTTCCCCTTGTGTAATCGACTCTTAAACCCTGATTTGGTTGCGACAACCATAATCATAGTCATTATTTTAGGAGTTTTATCAATATTTTTCTTTTCCCCTCTTTGGGAATAAATAAAGTTCGGTGGCGGCTCTGTTAGTTCATCCCTCAAGCGTGCGGTTGCGCTTCGTGAGCGTCGTCCTCTCATTTTTCCAGGTACAACAATGGTTTACTTCCAGGGACTAGAATCAATACTTGAAAATGACTCCCCAAATTTCAATGACATGGTGTAACTAAAATGATCAGACAACCAAAACCAAGGATTATGGTCTCCCTGATAACTTTAACTCAAGAACCAAGATCAATCATCAATTTTTGCTTCTACAATCAAAATGTCCAGATGAACCATCATGACCATAAGCTTGTAAATCATAATTTAGTGCCTTGTATCCTAAATAACAGGAAACCTTTGAATCAAGGATGTTATTTGAAAGATGCAACTGTTAATGAATTCCTTATGATGGATGATTAAGGCATGTTAATTATGTAGATGAAATGGGCCATAGTCCAGATAAAAATTGAAAAAAGTAGGGAAATTTTGGGGTATGACAACTTCCCTTATTTAATCATTTTGGACCTGAATGTACGACTGACGACAACTTTTTGGGCATTTAAGGTAGAAGACAATTAAATACAAGAATATCCAAATATTTTTCCGTTGAGAATGGAGTGAATGTGGTGTAATGAAAGTAAGTGTATTAGGGATTTGTTTATTGGGGATATGGATTGGCATGCAAACTTTTATAGGTTTATCTGTTGGGGATTGACTGGAATGTTCTATTGGGGAAATAAATCGATGCAGACGAGTGTTGGAAAGTGATTAACACAGACGAGTTTCATAAATTAATATGGAAAAGTATTGAAAAGGTAAGATTAGCATGAGAGAATGTTGGGAATCATCACGAAAGAGTACTGAGAAGGTAATGTCAATACGGGTGAGTGTCGGACGAGTATTGCAAAAGGAGTGTCAACACATATGAGTGTATACAGACGAGTATTGAAAAAGGAGTGTCAACATGGACGAATATGGAGAATTAATATGGATGAGTACTAAAAAAGGAGTGTCAACACTGACGAGTGTTGGAAATGAAAGGCATGCACGGATGAGTGTTAGGGATCAATATAGACGAGTATTGAAAAGGCAATACCAACACGGACGAGTGTTTGAAAAGAAAGGCCAATACGGACGAGTGTTAGGGATCAATATGGACGAGTATTAAAAAAGGTAAGTGTAACACACACGAGTGTTAGAAATGAAAGGCTAACACAGACGAGTGTTGGAAAATAAAGGCCAACACGAACGAGTGTTGGAGATCAATACAGACAAGTATTGAAAATGCAATATCAATGTGAACAAGTGTTGGAAAAGAAAGGCCAACATGGACGAGTGTTGGAACTCAATACGGATAAGTATTGAAAAGGCAATAGGAAAAACACATACTAGTGTTAGGAAAATATGGTCAACATAGACGAGTGTTTGCCTTATGCTTTGTATGCATGCTTGAACTTGTATGGCATAATGCTCAATCTTGATGATATATTGCGCCTTTTGAGAGATGCAGTGTTATGTAATGATGATTACTATATGTGGAATGCTAGTTTAGTTGGGATTTGTGGGATGCCAAGAAAGGTTAGACTTTGAGAGGTGCCAAGCAAGTTGGGCTTTCAGAAGGTGCCAAGCAAGTTGGACTTTAGAGGTGCCAAGCGATGTTGGTCTATGGGTTTTCTGGTTTGTTCTACAAGGCTTCATGCTATGCCAGATGAATGATATGTATGATTAATGGTGATTATTTGTGTGATGGTTTACCAGATGCTCGTGTAGTGGGAGATGGAAGATTTAAGGCTAGGATAAGGGTTATGAAGACATGATTCTCCGACACCTACTCTAGGCTCAACATTTATTGACACGCCTTTGCGCTTGATTTTAAACAGGGAAAGAACTTGTACCTTCGTAGCCTATCTCTACCCCAGTCTGTTGGGTATCTGTATGTATTGCCCTAGTCATAAGTTATGAAGTAGTCTTATCATTGGAAGATCTTGATCTGACTTTCCCTAACATCTTAAAATTGTTTGTCCTTGATTAAGCATCCCTTGGATTGGTTGACTTCTTATGCTCTTTAGATGATCTGCCTCAATATGTGCCTTGAAGTGATTTTTCCCCTGGTTGGCTGATCTTGGAGAGATTTGTCAAATCTCTATGTGATTTCTCCACATTTGACTGAATCTTGAAGCGACTTACCCTTCTGCTTAACGGATTTTTCAGGCGGTTTGCCCCTCGGTGTGATCTATCTTCTCATTGTGGAAACTTTTCTTGATGTCAAGTGCTTATTCATGAATAAAAGTGTTCATTTTGAAAATGGTAATTCTAATGCTAGGTTTATGTCAGTTTCAAAATCCGAGTCTGTTCACTGAGATGATGACATATGCCATATCGATACCAACACAAATGATAAGAAAAACTTTAGGACTCAGCTTTGACGCGATCTTACTGCAGTATGCTTTTGAAATAAACCCTGGTTCAATTAGGTATTTTGAGGGTTATAACATGGCTTGGTTCACGGTTTCAGAAAGAAAGGATTTATGACTCAAAATTTATTTTAACCCACCCAACAGAGTCGCCAGCTGTCGCGCCGCGAAAAATACCTGAGTGCTTCGCACGCTCGAAGATACAATAGAGTCACCACCAAACTTTGTTTATTCCAAAAGGAAACCGAAAATATCGATAAAACCCAGGGAAAGAGAAAAAGGATAAGGAAGTCAGAGCTCGAATGAGTGTTACTATCTAAAGGTTACTTGCAAAAGGGAAAAATAAGGTTAATAATTAGTGTGCTCGCTGAGGATTAGGGCCATTGTACCTACGTATTCTCATAGTGCAATAAGGAAATCAGAGCTCGGTAGTTCATGGTAAAAAATAAGCGTGTGTTGGTTATTTTTAGGGAACAATCATAATCGTATACTAGAAGTGTGTAGACGTTAGCTAATTTGATCCTAGTACGAATGCTTCAACCTTTTAGTTTGACTGATAAAGAATGAATTATAAAAGTTCTTTTAAGAAAAGAAAATATAATTATTTTGAAAAAAGGTTTGTGTGATAAAAAGAAAAAGAAAAAGTTGATTGAACAGGAAAAGAAACTTGCTTGAATAGGGAAATGTGTTGTTTGAATTGTAAAAGAAATGGTGCAATGAGGAAAGTGTTGTTTGGACCAAGATTGTGTTGTTTTAATCCATAGAATATGTGTGTCTGAATCAAAGAGTGTGTGGCGTCGACCAATAGATGGTGTGGCCAATGCAGAATTGTAGGATTTTGCCTAGATCCAAGGTTTAAGACCTACAAATGGGGTTGCCAGAGTATGAGGCTCCACAAGGCAATCTATGAAGGTTTCCTGAGCATGAGGCTACACAAGGAAATGCATGAGAGTTTCCAGAGCATGAGGCTCCAAAGGGCAAAATAAAACAAAAAGAGTTTGCCAGAGTATGAAACTCCACAGGGAAATGCATGAAAGTTTCTAGAGCATGATGCTCCACAAGGCAATATGTAACGCCCCGATTTTATTTAAATTATTTTTCGTAATTTAATTATGTGATAGTTGTGGTTGTGTTATGTTGGTTGGTGTTTTGATGTGTTGTGTTACCCTTGGTGTGGGGTAGTTGTCTGAGAGTTATAGAAATTAAGGTATTGAAGAGTGTGTGAGAAAAAGTGTAGAAAGGGTGGTGTGGTGAGTAAAACTAATTAATTATATAAGGGTTAATATGATGATGGTGGGTATATCATGTCATGTAGGTTTTTTGTTTTTCTTCTCTATATTCATGATCATTGTGATAATCAGTAATTGTTCAATTGTGTGTGTGTGGTATGATGTTGTTATGAATGATGAATTGTTGCGGTTAGAATCACAAAATTTAATTGGGTTGTATGATGTCAATGTTGTGTGATTGATGTTGATTTGGGTCAGAATCGGAACTGAGTTATGAATATTTTCGGTGTAAATAAGTTGGAGTTTTGAACTTTGGAAAAGTGTTTTTTCGTGTTAAAATATGGTATAAATGATTTATAAGAAAAATGGAGTTTTGGGATGAATTTTAAGTGATTTTCGTTTTGAAAAAGCTATAGAAAAATTGCTTCTACAACAGTGTAATCGGTTACCAGAAATGGAGTAACCAGTTACATTACTTAAAAAACACATTTCTGGGTAAAAATTGGGGGGTGTAATCGGTTACTCTGCGAAACAGTGGCTATGCAGTGGCTGAAAAGGGAGGTGTAACCGATTACCAGTTTTTGGGTAATCGGTTACCGTTTGTGTGTTGGCTGTATGGGTTGCGTTATAGGGTGTAGTGTAATCGGTTACTAGTTTTAGGGTAATCGATTACACTAGAAGCATTTTCATAAAAACTTAAAAATTTATAATATTTGTTCTGAGTGTCTGAATCAAGTGTCGTTCGAAGCGTCGGAAAACTAAGAGCGTGTACTTTCATTTAAAATTGGTCCCAGTACCTGAAAATGAATATTTTTCTGTATGATGGTGTTGAAATGCATTATATGGTTTATGTGGTGGTGTGATATAACCTTAAATGCATTATTGTTGCTTGTTATGTTGTATGTTGATGTTGTTGAGTTGTATAACATGTGTTTGGTGAATCATGGTCAGTGTTGGCGGTGTACATTGACTATGGTGGTGGATCATTGTGCATGATGTTGTTGTTGCATGTATAATATGTTGCATGCATTCATGTTGTTGGACAAATGGTTTGTTGTTGGTGAGCCTTAAATCCCATTTTGTGGGTTGGGTCGGTAGCTGATTTCTGAGGTGATGAAATCAATGAATTGTTATCGAAGGTGATGGTAACAAATTGGTGGTTTTGATCATAGGAGGTGAAGATCAAAGTGGTGAACCTGAGTGTTCATGTATTGGTACCACATGTATTGAATCGAGTTGTTGAGGCTCATTGCATTGTACATTGGTTGCATTTGTTATTGTGTTTGATGGTTGATTATGTTGTTATTATGTCGGATGGTTGTTATGTTGTTGTTATGTTAGATGGATGTTATATTGTTATCCTGTTTGGATAGTTGTTGTTTTGTTGTTCTGTATGGATAGTTGTGATGTTTCTATTATGTGTGGATAATTGTTGTGTGGATTACGTGTAATTGTGTTGTGGAATGGGTGATGTCCATATGATAATATGATGCTTACTTATTATCATGATTTCCTTTATATAATTATGATATCTCACCCCTTCTGTTTGAATATTGCCTCCACTTGGGTAGCATGCAGATAATCTATAGTAGGAGCTCAGATGTGAGTGGAAGATGAAGTTTTTCGTTTTATTTTAGTGTCGGAGTCTGCTCTGATGTGTAACACCGGGGGATTTGGAACATTCTGTCTTTCTTTATGTTTTAACATTTCTTATAATGACATGTTATATTGATGTTGGATATGTGAGTTAACTGTTATTGTTGTTCTGCTGCTATTTAATAAAAGTTAACATTCAGACATATAGTTATTACTACTATGTTCATAACTGTCAAGTGTTACATATCTTTTCGATTGAGCGGGTTGATTGTATGTTATATTGTAGCATCTTAAATTGCATGCTGAATTGTTTTACTCTGATAAATGTTTTAAATTTACGCAGGGGAAATTTAGGATGTTACAGAGTGGTATCAGAGCAGGTCGGTCTGTCCGACCAAGTTATTGAGTCGGTGTGGTGTGACATTTGAATATTGTCGATTTTTCTCTTTAACCATTGTTGTTATTGTTGTTGGTATGATACATAAAATATCTAGAAGAAATGACGTTGCTATTGTTACTGCCTTGCAGGTTGTGCAGAGTCAACCTAATGCTGGTGGGAATGACGAGTTCCAAAATTTGGGGAAGTTCCGGAGGAACAATCCGTCTACTTTCAAGGGTAGGTATGATCCTGATGGGGCGTTGACTTGGCTCAGAGAGATTGAGAGTATTTTCAGAGTGATGCATTACTCTGAAGCACATAAGGTGAGGTTCGGTATGCATATGTTAGCTGAGGAAGCTGATGACTGGTGGATCAACACTCGTCAAGTGTTCGATGTTGCAGCTGAAGTTGTACATTACGCTGTGTTTCGTAGGGAATTTATGAGAAAGTACTTTCCTGAGGATGTTCGTGTGAAGAAGGAGATTGAGTTTCTAGAGCTGAAGCAGGGTAACTTATCAGTTACTAAGTATGCTTCCAGATTTGTGGAACTTGCTAAGTTAACTTTCCAAGTTCTACCCTCATTACAATGAGGCGACGACTAAGTTCTCGAAGTGTGTCAAATTAGAGAATGGTTTGCGTCTTGAAATTAAGCAGGCGATTGGATATTGTCGCTCCCCGGATTTCCCGAATCCAAGTACAAATGCGAAAAGAGTGGCGCGGAATAAGAGTAGAGTCGCCAGCTATGTACTTTTATCCCAAGAGGAGGAAAAGGTAGTACTGCATAACCAAGAGGGAACGGATAAAACAAAGTCTCGAACCAAAGAAAACCGAGTAAGGGGGCCGGTTACGTGAAGGGAAGGTTATCGCACCCCTTCACATCTGTGGTACTCCACAGGATCCACGCTTGCTATTTATGTCTAAAGTGTGTGTATAAAAAGTCCTATATGCGATGCGAAAGAGAGAAAATCAAAGTAGGGAAAGGAAAGAGTTATTGCTCGCACAGGCCCTACCCTGCTGCATACGCATCTCAAGAAGGATTTGAGAATCAGAGCACCGTAGCTCGGCTAACCTATTTTTATTTGTTTTGTGTTTTTTAGATGAACGACGTTACTACGCAATCTACCGGATGCTCGACCTTTGGAGACTTACTCACCTGTAGTAGAAGGAGTTAACGTGTTCTTAAGAAAAGAAAATCAAAGAGTTTGTTTGTGTTTTAGGAATGCTCATGCAAAAAGGAAGCCCTAGACGAAGGAACCGTGCTACCTAAATTGACATGCAAACGAGAGACTATACGAAGCCTAGCAGTCCTATGGTGAGTCGATCACACCACACAAAAACATATAACATAAAGTAAACGCACCAACAAGGGGGCTCAAACATACATGGGTAGGGCTTTAGTCAAGAGGGGTCATATCAACCTCGACAAACAAGCCATGGAAAGGTAATCAAATGGGCTCTTAACCACTGACATTGAACGTCAGGGTGAGCAAATCAAAAGGGTAATAAGGATAAGACCTCATAGCTCTTAACCCTGGACAGGGTGAGCTCATGACAAAGCGTGGGGGTTCAGAAAGATGGAACCCTCTCCACTGACTGACCGGACAAAAGATCTTGGGCTTTTGTTCTGAAGCATCGACACGTAGTGCGAGCATAAAGAACGACACACTGAATAACAGGGGATTGACTACTAATCCCTTTTATCCGTCAATTTCCTCTTCATGGAGGTCTTTAGCACTGGTGCCTCCTCTTGGAGGTCTTTAGGCACAAAAGTAAACACACAAAAACATTGCCTCCTATCGAGGTCTTCCAGCTAAGAAAGCGGTAAAATCCTAGAAAGATGTAAAAGGGATCAAGAGATGTACCACACGGATAAAGATCCAAAGTAACAACAACTAAAGAAACAAGAACCCCAGAGATCTCTCAAGCTAGCACCATCAAAGAAAGCAAGTCAGCAAAGCAATCAGAATAAATCTCCAAATGGTATCCCACAAATAAAGTGGAATACCAAGCAAGCTATCTCTTCAAGAGTCATGTGAGCCCTCACAAAAACTCAACAAACAAGTTAGAATAACAAGATGGGGTGCAATCAAGAGTTGCACCAAACAAAAGAATCATAGCAACAACAGTGTCAGGTAAACAGTGCATGGATGCAATAGAAAGCATGTCACAACAAAGCATGAATGATGAAAGGAGGATACAATAGCACCAAGTCAGAAGTGACATCAATTCAATAAGTGTCTCAAGAACTCAACTCAACAAGATCAAAGCAAAAGCACTAAACATCCAATGATGCACCAAAGTCAAACAAGTCAACATACAAGTTCAAAGTGCTTCAACTTCAACAATGAGTCATAAAAGGTAAAGGCATGAGGCAAGGGTCAAGGATTAGACAATCAAGCACACAAACAGAACCAAATGACTCCTAAAATATCAATCAAAAGTCATTTAAATCCAACTTAGCAAAGTGAAAGTCAATCATGTCCAAAGCACCTCAAAATGCAACAAAAGCATTATAGACAAGTTCATGCAATTATGTGTCAAGATGAAATGAACATGGCAGCAAGGTATGCACATCATAAGCATGTCAAATGAGCTATGTAATCAATATGCAAACCTTCAAGTTCATATCATAAGCATAGAATCACTTTTGGACCAAAATCAAACAAAGTGTATCATGAAACCCTAATGCGTCTTTCATGCTCAAATGAATGCAAAAAGGAGATCATTATGAATAAATGCACAAAGACTTGATAGAAGCATCATAGAACAGGGGAAAACACATGTGCAAAGGCACCAAACTAGAATCAAAGTGTAACCACATGAATCATGCTATTAAAGTTCACAAAAGTTCACAAAAACAACCAAGGATAGGAGACCTAAACCTCTTGTCAAACAAATGCATCAAAAGGGTATCAAAACTCAAATTCAGGGGGCAAGGCTCCACACATCAAGACATGACATACATACTAAAACATGTGCAAAAGTATTGATTTCAACATTCAAAGGAAGTGGCACAAGTGCCTCATGCTAAGCAAGCATCAAAATAGGGACTAAAATGCAAACATCAACTTTAAAAATCCAAATCAAATTGAAAATGCATCCTAAATTCATGGGAATTTAACACAAGGTTCCACTAAGCATATATAAACATCATGCAAAAAATCAGGAGCATCCAGATTCATTTGATATGAAAACAAAAATTGAGAAATTGAGAATGCAAAAACATGTCCTAAAATGCAACATTTAAATTCATGTGTCAAACTCTAGCAAAATGACATAGAAAATAACCAAACCAGTTACCACATCTTAGTATCATGTATGAGGATGGTGTGTGCAAAGGCTTGGGTCAGAATGATTAAAATACGGGATTTCATGAAGGTTTGAATGCAAATGGTCAAAAATGCACATAAATGAATCAGAAGTTCATATTAAATTCCACGTGTCATGAAATAATTGGGCAATGGTACCAAAAAATCAAGGACCCATTAGAGATTACTCACAAAACATTTCAGATTTTTTTAAGTATTTTTGCTATTTTTATAAAAATAAAATAAAACAGGGTAAAATATGTACATGGCATGTGACACATATGTAACAATATCAATTGGTCACACAAGTCACTTAAATGACTAATAAAAATAAATAAAAACGAAAATTAGAAAATATATGGGCTTTTGGATAAAAAAAAAGTCAACAAGTCAAACATGTAATGGATGGATGAGATTGGTCCAAGCAAGAAAACACATGGATGAATCTTGAGCATCCATTTCAAATAAAGTCAAAGCGATCCAACGGCAGAGGATTGTCTTCTTCCTCAAGACAATCCGGCCATGAATAGTGACGTCGATAGGGTTCCGGCCACCCACGGCGGAGGCCACCTCCCACGCGCGGCCAAAACTCCACGAAAATGGGGCTACCCCCCTAAACCACATGCTAGGAACTTAAAAATCATATTAGTTTTTCATGAATCTTCACCAATCTCTCAAATCACAAACAACAAGTTTGAATATTAAAACTTTAAATCAAGATTTCTCACTCAATATTGCATCATTTTAAAAAGTAAACACATCTACATCATCACCATAGCATGTAGTTTCATTTAGGCATAAAAAATGAGCAAAATAAGAGAGTCGAAATTTGAGTTACCAAAAATGGCACCTTCTGAAACTTCAGTATGGTGATGAGATAAGCTCCAGAATACCTCATTTGAACTTCTATGAATGTTTGCTACCTTTGGTTGTGCTTGAAACGGTCCAGATCTTGAGATTCAAGAAGCAACCTCCATTAAAGCTCTGTTTAGAAACTGCTTGGAATGGCTCAAATCGTGGGTGGTTTATGATCCTTAGAGTGTGTAGATCAAGAATATGCTATTGGTTTTCATTTTCCATGGATGTATGGAGAGATTTTATGAGAATAAAGTATGATATTATTTTTGGAAAGTGAGATTTTCAGTGTGTATGGAGGTTGCACCAATTAGGGTTTTGTTCAATGATATTTTTAGAGTTTATACTCTGATTTTTGTGGCTTGGTGGGCTCAAATGAAGGAGTTTCAAGTCCATGATTATTTTGGTTATTTTTGGAAATGCCCCCCTTATTTGCACATGAACAACCTTGTTTAATGCATTAATCCTCTCTTGAGACTTGATTAATCGTAATTTATATGAAAGAAATAACACAAAATGATGTTTAATGACAATTTTACAAAGGTGTAATTTTTGTGCATGTATGACTTTTCCACATATGTGGGAATGCATGGGCTCAAATTCCAAGGTGGATTTGGCCCAAAAAACAGTGCTGAATAAATTCCCAATGATTGGCACGTGAGAATATTCCATGATGTCATCCTGTGTCCTTTTGACTTTTCATGAAAGAAAGCTTGAAAAATGACTTGCACCATTTATGAATCATGAAAAATTATAGGTCATTTTGCATTCCATTTTGAAGTACTTCTCAAAACAAAACCATAGCAAAAAGAGCCACACCAATTGGACTTGTCAACCTCAAGTTATGCCTTTTTAAAGCCTTCATGCACACTTCGTCATTCAAGAACCATAACTCTTCAACCATTCATCATATGGCCTTGAAATAGGACTTTTTGGAAAGGGGAGACAAAGATCTACAACTTTCATGTCTTAGAAAAAATTCATTTGGAGCTTCCTTGGTGATGAAAAATCAAGTTGAAGCTAGGTCAAAATCCTTCCAAATTTGGAAACTTCACAATACAGGTCATCTTTCCAAATTTAGTAACCTGTGCACTGGACCTTTGTTCCTTCAAGATTAATGTTTTGAATGATAAATAGACCCCATTTGAACATGTTGGAAGTATCTCAAGTCATTCCCTAGCCATTTGACCCTCAGTTGACAAACAGTTGACTTTTGACTTCACAATTGAATTTTGAACTGTACTGAGCCCATTAAGCTTGATCCTTTGAAGAAAACCTCTGAAAATGAAACCCTAGCTCCCAAGAGCTCTACACAACATACATAAGACCTTCAAACCAAGATTGCATCTCAATCCTTGAGGAACCTTACTTTGACTGCTTCAGTAGACCAAAGTTGACCAGAGGTCAAACCCTAATTCAGATGAACTTTGCTGATAAGAAATGAAAATTTGAGGAAAGAAAGATCATGAAGATGGTGATGCACCCTTGATACCCAGATGAATACAAACTTCCTTGAGTGTTGAGAAAAACCCTAGTTGATGCACAATTTCCCTTGTGTTGACTGATCATTCAGATAGAACCCACAAAGTGACTTGGGTGATATCCAGACTTCTTGGAAGATAAACTCTTGGAGCTAATTCTGATTGACATGATGAAATGCAATATGAAATGTTAAATGACCTAAAATGAATGCATGAATGAAGAGGGAAAATTTGAGGTGCTACAGATACCAACATATCAGGAAGTTTCCATAGTTAGTGAACAAATGTAGAATTTATCAGGGTGATAGTAAGGCTCGTTCGGCTCACTACAAGGGGTTGAGCAAGAAAAGAGGAAAGCAGAATCTGAATCGCGGGAAGCCATATAGTGCTCTAGCTGATAAAGGTAAACAGAGAGCTGCTGATCGTAAGAGGCCAAGTGGGGGAGGTGCTCATACTCCGCTTAAGGGATATAAATGCGGTGAGTTGGGTCACCGTGTCAGTGAATGCAAGAGTGATATGAAGAAGTGTTACAAGTGTGGGAAGTTAGGACATCTGGTTGCTGATTTCAAAGAGAATATGGTGACTTACTACAACTGTGGTGAACCAGGACATATCAGCACTCATTGCCCGAAGCCTAAGCAAGCTTCAACTAGAGGAAACATGTTCGCTCTGACGGGGACTCAGAATTCCAGTGATGACAGGTTGGTCAGAGGTATATGTTATATTAATAATACTCCTTTGATTGTTATTATTGACACTTGTACTACTCATTCTTTTATTGTTGCTGACTATGTGAAAAGGCTAGGCCTTGTTGTGTATTCTATGAATGGGAAAATGATTATCGAAACTCCTACTAAGGGTTAGGTGACTACTACTTCAGTTTGTTTGAATTGTCCTCTGTTAATCTTTGATAAAGATTTTGGAATTGATCTTATTTTATTGCCATTGGAGAATCTTGATGTTATCTTGGGGATGAACTGGTTGGAGTTCAATCATGTTCATATCAATTGTTATAACAAGTCGGTGTGGTTTCTTACTCCTTGTAAGGAGGAGAAAGCTGGTGTCTTGTCTACTAGAGAGTTGAATGAGCTTTTGGAAGAGGGAGCTCAGGTGTTTGTAGCGTTATCTTCTAAGATTCAGGAGGTGATTGATGACTTGCAGGTAGTGTGGGATTTTCCAGAAGTGTTTCCAGATGACATTTCAGATGTACCTCCAGAGAGAGAGAGAGGTGAAGTTTTCTATTGATCTTGTCCCTGGTACCAAACTTGTTTCTATGGCACCATACATGATGTCTGCATCGGAGTTAGCAGTGTTGAAGAAACAATTAGAAGATCTACTAGATAAGAGATTTGTGAGACCAAGTGTGTCGCCTTGGGGAGCTCTGGTGTTGTTGGTAAAGAAGAAAGATGGTAGCATGAGGTTGTGTGTAGATTACAGACAGTTGAATAAAGTGACGATTAAGAGAAAGTATCCACTTTCGAGAATATATGACTTGATGGATCAGTTGGTGGGTGCACATGTGTTTAGCTTAATTGATTTGAGGTCAGGTTACCATTGTACATCTTCATCCTTCACTCTGATCTATTCTAAATCATAAGAAGAACATGTTGAGCATTTACAAGTCGTATTGTAAGTGTTGAATGAGAAGAAGCTTTATGCTAAGTTATCGAAGTGTGAATTCTGGTCGAAAGAGGTTAGCTTTCTTGGTCATGTTATTTGAGGTGGGGGTATTGATGTGGATCCATCCAAGGTAGATGCAGTTCTACAATGGGAGGCTCCGAAGTCAATGACAGAGATTATAAGCTTTTTGGGCTTGGATGGTTATTACTATAGGTTTATTGAAGGCTTTTCCAAGTTGGCACTTCCGTTAACTCAGTTGACCTGTAAAGGTAAACCGTTTGTGTGGGACGTTCATTGTGAGAACAGTTTCATAGAGATGAAAAAAAAGTTGACTACAACTCTAGTTTTGAATTTACCTAAACCGAATGAATCGTTTGTGGTATATTACACGCATCGTTGATGGGTTTAGGTGGTGTGCTAATTCAAGATGGAAAGGTTAAGGCTTATGCTTCACAACATTTGAGGATTCATGAGAGAAACTATCCTACTCATGATTTGGAGTTGGTTGTTGTAGTGTTCGTGTTGAAATTTTGGAGGCATTATCTCTATGGTTCCATATTTGAAGTGTTTAGTGGTCAGAAGAGTTTGAAATACTTATTTGATCATAGGGAATTAAATATGATACATCGTAGATGGTTGGAATTCTTAAAGGATTATGACATTGGCTTGAATTATCATCCTGTTAGGCGAATGTCGTGGCTAATGCTTTAGGTCGGAATTCTTTGTATATGTCTGCTATGATGGTTAGAGAGTTGGAAATGATTGAACAGTTCAGACACATGAGTTTAGTCTATAAGCTGACACTGCAGAGTGTGATGTTGGGTATGTTGAACATCAATAATTATTTTCTTAATAATATTAAAGAGAGTCAGAAGTTGGTTGTGAAGTTGGTGGACTTGATGGTTGGGAGTGATTAGACTGAAATTAATGATTTCAAAGTGGATGAATAAGGTGTGCTAAGGTTCAAAGACAAAATTCGTATTCTTGACAAAGCTGAGTTGAAGAAGATGATTTTGGAAGAAAGTCATAGAAGTAGCTTGAGTATTCATCCAGGAGTTACTAAGATATATCAGGATCTGAAGAAGATCTTTTAGTGGTCTGGAATGAAGTCGGATGTGTCTCAGTTTGTTTATGCTTGTTTATCTTGTCAGAAGTCAAAGCATAAATGGAAATGGGATAGAATTTCTATGGATTTTGTGACGGGATTGCCTAATACTCTGAGAGGGCATGGTGCCATTTAGGTAATTGTTGATAGACTGACGAAGTCGGCCCATTTTATTTTGATTAACATAAGTTTTTCTATGCAAACATTGGCAGGGGTATATATCTGTGTGATTGTGAAGTTGTATGAAGTTCTATTGAGTATTGTGTCAGATAGAGATCTGAGGTTCACTTCCAGATTTGGGAGAGTTTGCAGGAAGCTTTGGATTCGAAGCTGAGGTTGAGTTCAGCTTATCATCCGCAGACTGATGGTCATACAAAGAGGATCATTAAGTCATTATAGGACTTGTTGAGAGCTTGTGTTCTCGAGCAAGAGGGTGCTTGGGATAGCCATTTATCGTTGATTGAGTTCACGTATAATAAGAGGTTCCATTCTAGTATTGGAATGACACCTTTTGAAGCCTTGTATGGTCGAAGGTGCAAGACACCTTTGTGCTAGCATGAATCTGGTGAGAGTGTAGTGCTTGGACCTGAGATTGTCCAACAGACTACTGAGAAGGTGAAGCTAATCCGGGAGAAGATGAAAGCTTCACATAGTAGGCAGAAAAGCTACCATGAGAGGAGAATGGATCTTGAGTTTCAAGAGGGACACCATGTATTCTTAATAGTCACTTCGGTGACCGGTGTAGGATATGCTTTGAAATCGAGGGAGCTTAATCCTCGGTTTATTAGTTTGTATCAGATATTCGGGCAAGTTGGACTTGTTGCTTATAGAGTGGTATTGCCACCAAATTTGTCAAATCTACATGATGTGTTCCATGTTTCACAACTTCGGAAGTATGTTTCGGATTCGTCGCATGTGATTCGGATGGATGATGTTCAGGTGAGGGATAACCTTACATTTGAAGTTATGCATATAAGGAGTGATTATCGAGAACTGAAACAGTTGAGAGGCAAAGAGATTGATCTCATGAAGGTAGTGTGAGGAGGCGTTGCCTGAGGAAATATGACTTGGGAGTTAGAAAGCAGGATGCGAGAGTCGTATCCAGAGTTGTTCACATCAGGTGATTTTCGAGGACGAAAATGATCTAAGGGAGAGAGAGAGTTGTAACACCCAGATTTTATTTAAATTATTTTTCATAATTTAATTATATGATAGTTGTGGTTGTGTTGTATTGATTGGTGTTTTGATGTGTTGTGTTACCCTTGGTGTGGGGTAGTTGCCTTAGAATTATAGAAATTAAGGTATTGGAGAGTGTGTGAGCAAAAGTGTAGAAAGGGTGGTGTGGTGAGTAAAACTAATTAATCATATTAGTTATTATTTAGTTAATTAAGTTAATATTAGTTGAATATTAGTTTAATTAGTTAATTGAGTGGGTTATTATTTTTATTATTATTTAATAAGTGGAAATTAATAATAATAGTAATAAGTTAATAAAATAATTAGAGGTATTATTATTTGTTATTATTTTATTCAGTGGGATTAGTGATAATAATAAGAGTTATAATAAAAATAGAAAAAGGGATAGTGAGGGAGAAACAGAGAACACCAAACCATTGGGAGAAAAGAGAAGAAATTGAGAAAGGGAGAAGAAGGGGCTAGGGCTCAAGAGGAGAATCCACCATTGTTGAAGATCAAAGAATCAATTGCTAGGAACTCTAAGGTAAATGTGAGGTTCTGATTATCAAGGGTTAACATGATGATGGTGGGTAGATTATGCCATGTAGGTTTTGTGTTTTTCTTCTCTATATTCATGATCATTGTGATAATCGATAATTGTTGAATTATGTGTGTATGATATGATGATGTTGTGAATGATGTTGGAATGATGAATTTTTGCTGTTAGACTCATAAAATTTGATTGAGTTGTATGATATCAATATTGTGTGATTAATGTTGATTCGGGTCAGAGTCGGAACTGAGTTATGAATGTTTTTGGTGTAAACAAGTTAGAGTTTTGAACTTTAGAAAAGGGTTTTTTCGTGTTAAAATATGGTATAAATGATTTGTAAGAAAAATGAGGTTTTGGAATGAATTTTAAGTGATTTTTGTTTTGAAAAAGTTGTAGAATAATTGTTTCTGCAACAGTGTAATCGGTTACCAAAAATGGAGTAACCAGTTACATTACTTAAAAAACACATTTTTGGGTAAAAATTAGGGGGTGTAACCGGTTATCGGTTTTTGGGTAACCAGTTACTCTGCGAAACAGTGGCTATGTAGTGGCTGAAAAGGGGGGTGTAACCGGCTACAGTTTTTGGATAACCAATTACCATATGTGTGTCGACAGTGTGGGTTGCGCTACAGAGTGTAGTATAACCGATTACTAGGCTTAGGGTAACCGATTACACTGGAAGCATTTTCATAAAAACTTTACAAATTCATAACTTTTGTTTTGAGTGTCCAATTCGAGTGTCGTTTGAAGCATAGGAAAACTGAAAGCGTGTAATTTCATTTGAAATTGGTCTCATTACCTAAAAAATGAATATTTTTATGTTCGATGGTGTTGAAATGCATTGTAATGTTTATATGGTGGTGTTACATAACCTTAAATGCATTGTTGTTGCTTGTTATATCGTTTATTGATGTTGTTGAGATGTATAACATGTGTTTGATGTATGATAACTAGTATTGGCGGTGTACATTGACTATGGTGGTGGGCCATTGTGCATGATGTTGTTGTTGCATGCATTCATGTTATTGGACAAATGATCTGTTGTTGGTGAGCCTTAAATCCCATTGTGTAGATTGGGTCGGTAGCTGATTTCAGAGGTGATGGAATCAGTGAGTCGTTATCGGAGGTGATGGTAACAAATTTGTGGGTTTAATCCTAGGAGGTGAGGATCAAAGTAATGAACCTGAGTGTTCACGTATTGGTACCACATGCATTGAGTAAAGTTGTTAAGTCTCATTGCATTATACATTAGTTGCATTTGTTATTATCTTGGATGGTTGATTATATTGTTATTATGTAGGATGGATTTTATGTTGTTGTTATGTTATATCATTAGTTACAATAGGAGCTCAGATGTGAGTGGAAGATGAAGTCTTCTGTTTTATTTTAGTATCGACGTTTGCTCTGATGTGTAACACTAGGGGATTTGGAACGTCATGTCTTTCTTTATGTTTTTAACATTTCTTATAATGACATGTTATGTTGATGTTGGATATGTGAGTTAACTGTTTTTTATTGATGTTCCGCTTCTATTTAATAAAAGTTAACATTTAGACATGTAGTTATAATGAATAATGGGTGAATGACGGGTATCTCTGAATAATGGAACCCCATGGGTAGGCTCTACAGTTGGTAGGTTCCTAGAGTCACGGATATTTCTTGAGAACGTCACTGCCAGGACGAAGACTCGTCGGACAATAATATCCTTAAGAAGATCTCGTCTAGGTGAGGTCTTCGTATTGTCCCAACAAGGAAGGATCCATGGGGATTCTACTACACGACTCTCGAGTCCAAGGTTCTAACAAGGTTCTCAGAGTCATAGATCGAGATTGGAAATATTATTGTAAGATAGTAATACGTCCAAGGGATCTCATCTGATTGGGGCTTTCGTATTAACCTAATAAGTCTGGGACTTTTCAGGTAAATACTACATAACCACCGGATATAATGGGTTAAAAGGTCCCTAAAGTCATTGATCCAACTTGAGAATACTATCGTCGTGACGAAAACTCGTCGGGCAATAATATCTCAAGAGAATCTCCTCTAGGAGGGGTCTTCGTATCTTCCCAACAAGGAAGACTCCTTGTGGGCGCCCATTACGCAACCACCAACTTAATCTTATGGTTTTTCTCAGACTCGGGTGGAGAGCCTATCTCACAAAGTATCACCAACCAGAGAACCCCAAATAAGACATAGTCAATAAATCACAATATAATAATTATGACAGAATAATAATAGTAGAATAAAAAAATAACAGATAAACAAACGAGATTAACACACAATACAGAAACTGAACTAAACTAGGCTTCACTCTCTTTTGCTTGGAGCTTTTCCCCAGCAGAGTCGCCATCTGTCGCATCTCGAAAAATACGATTCCTCGCGATGGTCGTGGAAAAATTTACGTTCGAACGGAGTCGCCACCGAACTTTATTTATCCCAATGAAGGGATAGGAAAATATCGATAAAACCTCAAGGAAATGGAATAATGGTCATCGTAACCATATTCGGGTTCGGGAGTGGATTACGTAAGGGGAAGGTATTAGCACCCCTTACGTCCGTTGTACTCAACGGGAACCTTTTAGTTCTAATGTGCGTTTCGAGTGTTAATTTATGTTTGTTTGTTTATGTTTAGGTTATTAAAAATAGAAATGGATGAGAACCTCAGAAAGGGAAAGGGGAGGTTTTTTATTAGTGTGCTCGCGAAGATACAGCAATCTCCTACCTACGTATCCTTATGGTATAATAAGGAAATCATAGCATTCGTAGTTCGGGAAACTACAGTTTGTTGGTGTTTTTTAATGAACAACTGTTTGGATCGCATCCTAAAGGCTAAACGTTGGCTTGTCTACTCTCGGCGGAGGCTTAAGCATTGGTTTGTTGTGCGCATTAGAAAGGATTAACAGTGCTCTTTCTAAAAAGAGTTTCAGTCACACGGGGGTGACAAGCTGGATTAATATGTTGGATATTTTGCTTAACTGGTTTCGATCGCACGACGACGAGGAAGGATAGGTTTGATATGTTAAGGTATTTTTGTTGGATGACGATTACTCGGATAGTCGAGTAAGACAACTCGTATCCTAGCAGTCGGGAAAGCGAATAGAAGACTCTAGACCACTTTCTTTTTCATCCTTAATTATGGAAGGATTTGAATGATGGTTAAAGTATTTTAAACTGATGACGAATACTCGGATAGTCGAGTAAGACAACTCGTATCCTAATAATCGGGAAGAGGAATATAAGACTCTAGACCGCTTTCTGTTTCATCTGAATATTTATGAAAATAAGGTTGTATATGGTGGATGTATTTTAGAATGAACGACAAGTGCTCGAATGGCTGAGTAAGACAACTCATATCCAAGCATTTGAGGAGAGGAATTGAAGACTCAAGACCATCTCCCTTTTCATATAGTTTATTATGAAATAATTTGATTAATTTATTAATT